>NW_006792404.1:1276360-1289585 GCF_000442215.2 Lipotes vexillifer
TGCGGAGCACAGGCTCCGGACACGCAGGCTCAGCGGCCCTGGCTCACGGGCCCAGCCGCTTCACGGCATGTGGGATCTTCCCGGACCGGGGCATGAACCCATGTCCCCTGCATCGGCAGGCGGACTCTCAACCACTGCGCCACCAGGGAAGCCCCTGAACACTTCCTTTTGATTCTTGTTTTTCCTACCTGGGAAGTGTGGGTCCTTACCGCACTGAACTTCTAGCAGTTTATAGAACATGCCATGCAATCCCATAACTTCTTGCCTTGCCTATGCTGCAATCTTTGCCGTGAATTCTCCTCTCTTTGTTCTCTGATGGGCAAAAATGTCCTGCTTATGTTCCAAATGTCTTTTCCTCTCTGAAAATAGCCCCTTCCTTCTTTTAGGACTAAGCTTTCTTTCCTCTGTTTTCTGCAAATGCATTGATCAGATTTCTTCTGCAGACTTAGCACAACATACCATCATTTGGGGAAGGACATGCCTTTATAACCGATCATACTGTGAACTCCTCAGGGCTGAGATTGGGTTTTATTATATTTATAACCCCCATCTTTAGTACTAGAAAGGGCAGGTAGTATATGTACACATCATGTTTACTAAACTAGAACCAATAATCAGCTGTCTGTGGTGCCTGAATTCCCTTAGGACACCATTTGCCCTTTTACAGGTTCTTGACTATAGGAGAGATTTCATCTAAATATTCATAGTGATGCAGAGAATTTCAAAACTTCCCAGGAATTTGGCATTATTTTTGGCCTCAAATTCTTTGGACACTTCTTATACCTGATTTTCTTTGGCAGTTTAAACAGAGACCACAAATATATGTCTTCTGATAGACATTTGAATGAAAAAAAGTGAATGAGTTTGATATTGCAAAATAAATAAAACTATATTTGAAAGTTGGTTACTGGCATGTTTTTTCCTAGTTAAGCATAAATTTTACTGTTTTACTTCCCCAACGAGTCATACAATCAATTCCATTCATTCATCCTTTTCCCTACCCTCTGGAGTTTTATTAACATTTTAGATTTATTTCCTAAAAGTCTTAAGTATAAACATTATTGTTGAACCTATGGAAAGGACTGGAATGTAGGTAAAGTTTATGTGCATGGTGTATTTGTGTACATACTGAGGATTTACATAGACTATTTATTGTCATCTAAGTAGCAGGTTTCAGAGCTAAATACTGTGAGTTGTGGGTTTAGTAATCTAGTGGTGAAAATAAGAACTGCACTTATGTAATTGAAGGGGAAGCCAAAAATTTCATGAAAATGGTATAGGAAAAAAGTGATGTGTGAGTTCTCTCACCCTGGGAAAAAATGGTGGGGGTTGGAAGGCTTGCATCTTTTCCTTGTACTTCAAGAAGACAGGAGAAGGATATTTTAGATACAACAGAAGGTGAACAAAGGCAGAGAAGTGGCTGTTCTTAGGATCTGTAAATCATTCATCTTGGCTGGAGCTCAGAGTACTCTGGATCTTTCCTTAGCTAGGATATCATTTGGCTCAGTCACTTTAATTCAAACAACTGAATCAAAATTAAATTGAGAAGAACAATCATACAACCCTCATTTAAAAATCTACTTCAGTTGTTCACCCCTTGTTTTGAAAAACCCAGATGAAGTCAATACATAGAGCATATGCCAATGAAAACCTGGCTTTAGGCACAAGTTTAACTGTAGAGACACACTTCCTACTTCTTCAGAACACATTATTGATGCACCCAGCTTAAAATGAAGAAACATGGACTGTAGAAGGGCTGATCTCAGAGTTCACCCTACAACAGTAAGCTATATGAATAGAAGACTGAAAGAGAGCAGATTCTCTCCATTTCTGCCCTATTGAATAATCAGAGTTGGGAGGGATGGGCGAAATGGAGTCATTCTCTATTTATCAATGGATTTGGTGTAGCAATAGGTACAGAGTCTCTGCTCTTATGTGCTCATAGCAGCTTAGATCTAGGGCAGGTATGACCAGAAGCATGGACGACCAGATCAGAGGAACCAGGGACACAAGAAATGGTAGCAGCAGTGTTGCCTCCAGGTAGATCACAACGTTGGCAACATCAAGCATTGAAAGCATTTATCTCCCTCTCTCCACCTTTCCCCCATCACCAAGGGTCAATGCTAAAGTCTCTTTTTGCAGGTATCTGTCTAAAGTTGATCGTCCAATAAGACCCAGGAGGCAGCTAAGCATTACAATATGTGGGGTAAAAACAGATAAAGTTGCAGGGAGAAATAGATGAATTCAGTATTATAGTTGGAGACTTTAATACCTCTCTATCAGAAATGGATAGATTCAGCAGGCAGAAATTAAGGACAGAGTTGAACTCAACAGCACTTTCAAACAACTGGGTATAATTGACATCTATTGACTACTTTATCCTACAGCAGGAGATTACACATTCTTCTCAAACTCACATGGTACAGTCACCAAGACAGACCACATTCTGAGCCATAAAACATACCTTAACAAGCTTAACAGAATAGAAATCATACATCTGCTCTCAGACCACAGTGGAATTAAACTAGAAATTAACAACTTTAAAAAGATAGGTAGAAAATCCCCCAATACAAAGAGATAAAGCAGTATATTTCTGAATAAACATGGGTCTAAGAAAAAAAATCTCCAGAAAAAATAAAAATGTTTTGAACTAAATGAAAATGAAAACACAACTTTTCAAAATTTTTGAGATGCGGCAAAAGCACTACTTGGAAGGAAATTTACAGCATAGTATTAGAAAAGAAGAAAGATCTAAAATCAGTAAGTTAAGTTTCTATCTTAGGGAATTAGAAAAAGAGGCACAAATTAAATCAAAGTAAGCAGAAAGAAAAAAATATTAAGATTAGAGCAGAAGTCAATGACATTGCAAAGAGTAAATCATAGGGAAAAATCAATGAAGCCAAAAACTGGTTCTTTGAAAAGATCAATAAAATTGGTGAGGTTTTAGTTGGCTAAGAAAGAAAAAGAGAGAAAACACAAATTATTAATTTTAGAAATGAAAGAGGGGACATCACTATAGTTTCCATGGGCATTAAAACAATAGTAAATGAATATGATGAACAACTTTATGACCACAAATTTGATAACCTAGATGAAATGGATCAATACCTTGAAAGACACAATCTGCCAACACTCATGCCAGAAGAAACATACAATCTGAATAGGCCCACAGCTATTAATTAAATTGAATTAATAACAAATAACTTTCTAAAATAGAAAGCAACAGACCCAGATGAGTTTACTGGTGAATTCTACCAAATACTTAAGGAAGAAATTATACCAATTCTCTACAATCTCTTCCAGAAGATAGATGCAGAGGGCAAACTCCCTAACTCATCCTATGAGTTAGCATTACCCTAATAACAAAGCCAGACAAAGCCATTACAAGAAAAGAAAACTACAGACCAATATCTCTTATGAACACAGATGCAAAAATCCTTAACAAGATTTTAGTAAATCAAATCCAACAAGATGTAAAAAGCATTATACACCATGACCAAGTAGGATTTATCCCAGACATGTAAGGCTGATTCAACATTCAAACATCAACTGATATAATCCGTCACATCAACAGGTTAAAGAAAAATATAATTATCTCAATAGGTGCAGAAAACACATTTGACAAAATCCAACACCCATTCATGATAAAAACTCTTGGCAAACTAGGAATGGAGGGCAACTTCCTCATCTTAATCTAATACATTCACAAAACCCTACATACTTAATTGTAAGAAACTTGAAGCTTTCCTGCTAAGATCAGGAACAAGACAAGGATGTCCCTTTCATCACTGCTATTTAATATCACACTGGAAGTCCAAGCTAATGCAATTAGACAAGAAAAAGAAATAAAAGGTATGGATATTGAGACAGAAGACATAAAACTATTTTTGTTTGCAGGTGACATAATCACCTTTGTAGAAAATCTGAAAAAATGGACAAATTCTGGAACTAATCAGTGATTATAGCAAGGTTTCAGGATTCAAGGTTAACATACAAAAGGCAATTGCTTTCTTATATGCCAGCAGTGGAGAAGCAGAATTTGAAATTAAAAACAATCCCACTTACATTAGCACCCCCCCAAAGTAACATACTTAGGTATGAATTTAGCAAAATATCTGTAAGATCTATATGAGAAAAACTACAAAACTCTGATGAAAGTTATAAAAGAAGAACTAAATAAATGGAGAGATAGCTCATGTTCATGGATAGGGAGACTCAATATTGTCAACATATTAGTACTTTCCAATTTGATCTATAGATTCAAGGCAACCTCAATCAAAATCTCAACTAGTTACTTTGTGGGTATAGACAAATTGATTCTAAAGTTTATATGGAGAGGCAAAAGTCCCAGAATAGCCAGTTCAATATTGAAGGAGAAGAGCAGTCAGAGAACTGACACCACCTGACCTCAGGACCTAGTATAAAGCTACAATGTTGAATTGGCAAAACAAAAGAAAAATAGGTGAGTGGAACAGAATAATGAGCCCTGGAATAGACCCATATCAATATAGTCAACTGATCTTTGACCAAGGAAAAAAGGCAGTATAATGGAACAAAGATAATCTTTTCAACATTTCAAGAAATGGTGTTGGAACAACTAGACATTCACATGCAATAAATAAATAAATAACGTGCAAAGGAGACTGATGAGTAATCTATGTTGTATCCATATAACATAACACCATGCAGTCCTTAAACCAACAAACAAAACTAAAAAAGTTCCTTATGATACTAATTGATTTACAGGATGCATAGATAAGTTAAAAAAGCAAGATGCAAAACGGTATATAGTGTGATGGTCTTTTTTTTTTTTTTTTGCAAAAAGAAATATATAAAGATAAATCAGAAACAAATGAATAGTTTTATCTAAGGGTGCACTGGGGGTACAGTGATACCAATGGAAATTTAGTTGAGAATAAATTTTTCATATTGTTTGTCCTTTGAATCATATAAATGTTTTAAATATTCAAAAATTAAATTTGATGAAAATGGATGAAAAAATTAAAGTCCTTTAATTGATTATAATCAGTAAGAAACTGGCTTAACTAAATCAAGTTATTATATAACTACACATAAAGAATGATACATTTAAGTAACTTCTGTGTACAAAACTGTACATTATTCGTGGAATCAGCAGTTTTAGATCAGAAAGGAGTCAGGAAACATTTTCTGTAAAGGGCAGATAGCAAATGTTTCATGCTCTTTAGGTCATATAAGCTCTCTGATATTCTTCGTGCTTTGTTTGCTTGTTGTTTGGTTTTACAACTCTTCAAAAATGTAAAAATCCTCCTTAGATTGAGATACAAGGACAAACCCTGCAGGAGTGTCCCATGGATTATAATTTGATGACCACTGTTCTAGATTTAAAGAAAATGAAGAAACATAACAGTCAAATGCAATTTGTGAATCTTGATTGGATCCTAGAATGAAAAACAACCCAACTATAAAAGTCATTTTGGGAATAACAGGAGAAATGTAAGTGTAGTACATGTATTAGAAGATACTTTTGAATTATTGTTGCTTTTTCTTAGGTGTGACCATAGTGTTGTTGTTATACCAGAAAGCGTTATTTTTAGGTGATATCCACTGATATATTCTGAAGTGAAGTGTCACGTTGATTGCAACTTGCTTTTAAATGTTTTAGGGAAAAGAAATAGAAATAAAAGATACCAGGAGTCAATAAATGTTCTTAAATGACTGAATGGATGTACATCCAATTTACTCAGTATTTTGCAAAAATGCTTAGACAGATGAAAGATCATAAAAATCAATCACCAGATTCTAGGCAGGTATGGATGATATCAAACCTCTGGAATTGAGTTTAAATTTGATTTATTACTATTTTAAGATTTGCGTCATATGTGAACAATCAGAGAGGAATGAAAACTTGATTAACTTTAGAGTTAAAAAGGAAGTATTAAGAGAAGTCATCAGGACAAATTATTTTTTGAGTTTCAAATCAGAATCTTGAATCTATAAGCATCATGGAAACTATTACTCAAATCTGCTCATTTTGCAGATAAGGAAACCACTGCCTAGAAAGGCTTTGCCCTGTGTCCAAATGTACCAAACAGTTAGTGTAAAAGAGCAGAAACTGTAATGCATAGTACATGTGTCTTTCCACTGTGCTGAAGCTGCTTAGTGTAGCTCAAAGTTACATATTTGATAAAGCCCTCATTTACCTTAATTTGTCAGATTAGCTTTCCTATCAATTCCTGCAAACATAGCAAAATGTTTAGTAGTTTTCTATTTGTCACTACCACTGTGTTGATAAACACAGAATGAATAAGTTGAGCAATTTACTAGAAGTTATACAGTAAATTCAGGTTATATGCGCAAACAATTTGACAAATGTGTTAAATATCCAGCCCCTGGCATCTCACTTAAACATAGCGAAACAAACTTACTTAACATTATGAAGTCAGAGAAAGGGACACTGGTCTTCTGCTTATTTGTTTGTAATTCATATTGTAAAGCACAGGAGATATGCCAAAAAGAATTCTATTTGCAGAAATCTCAATATATTGTAGAGGCTCTTCTCTGAATCAGAACAGCTTTTCCCTCTTTGTCCCAAAGAAAGTGAAATTTGATGGCACCCAATGGATGACACCACACTCAAAGCTAAAGAGAATAAGGTGGGATTGTGGGAGAGGAAGGAATTAAAGGGCTTTAAGGTATAGAGAATCCATGGTGGAAAGAGACTCAACAGAGACCAAGTGAAGCAGAGGATTTTTTGTCCCCCTAGGACAACAAGAGGGATGATTTCACGGTTAGCTTTGAGAGAAGTGAAGAACCAGGTGCTTTAAAGATCCACTTACATTTTATATGTGAATTCCCTCCAGTTTTATATTCAAAATTACTTCCTCATTTGAAAAAAAGGAATTACAGGGATTTGTGTGTTGATGGTATCTTTAAATCTCTAGTAGCTGGAATTATTAAGGTGCCAATTAGATTATATTGGAGTTTGACATTAATAGAGGACACCTCTATGAAAAGGAGGTTGCTATGTAGTCTGCTCTGCAGATATCTTTGATGTCTTTACCAAAAGATGTCTTTTCAACATAAAAATAAAAGAGCAGTGGCTGTCCGTGGCTGCCTTCAGTGTGAGAATGTGCTGGAATATTTTATTATTGGGTTGGCATTGAAGTCTGCTGTGAAATGATTTTTATGAATGCTATTTCCTGGGAGGCTCACAGAACTGAGAATTGCATGTCATGAGGCCGTGATCCCAGGGAGCAGAAATCAAATAAATAAAGGTCTTGGGGAATTATGGTCTACGGGATATATTTTCTTCCCAAAATGAGTCCATAGTTCACTTTGATGGTGAGTTTAAATGGATCATATGAGAACAAAAAAATACATCTATCTTTAAGTGGTAACAAAGTTCCATTTAAGAATTTTCTCCATAAAAATAATATCTGAGGTCTAAAATTCCAATGTAAAAATAAAAGAATAGTTACTATGAAAAAAGGACATGGTTTAATATATTGTTTTAAAACTTTTGATATAATGATATTCACATTTAGGAAATGAGAAATAGCAATTTAGAGCTTACTATTCCATAAGGGTATATGCTTGAGGGTTCCTTTCTAACAGACATATTAAAAGGGGGTTCTCTTTAAGGAGAAGTAGGTTAATTGTAAGAAAAGTCAGAAACAGGTTGACTACAGCTGCAGAGCAAGGAACTGGCTTTAACTAGAAATAAAATGGAGAAAACTACAGGTTATGCTCTGGGTCCATGCAATCATCTTTATAGTAGAATAATTGGGGAT
The DNA here is from genome assembly GCF_000442215.2 of Lipotes vexillifer. Classification (NCBI taxonomy): domain Eukaryota; kingdom Metazoa; phylum Chordata; class Mammalia; order Artiodactyla; family Lipotidae; genus Lipotes; species Lipotes vexillifer. The sequence goes on from NW_006792404.1 coordinate 1,284,133, forward strand.
TAAAAACAAAATGGACTCCTACACACATACTCCACAGAAGTTCTGGCAAATGTTCAGTAGGTCAAGCTCAAGGAAATTTTATAACTATCTTCCAGATAATTTTAAGGAGGAGGCGCACTTCACAACACAATGAGAGGACAATGATTAACAAAAGCTTCATATTCAAATGAGACACAGACATCTTTCAGACATTCGTATTCGGACAGACTATTAGTTTGATTCATTCAGTTGCTACCTACAATGAATTGGGCAAGCCTTTGTAATAATATGGATTAAAACTTTAAATAATTGGGACAATTTGTAGTCATGAGCTGAACTCAACTGATTGAAATCTAAAAGTAATAAATACAGGATTTTTCAATCTCTAGTAAAGGAAAAAAAGTTCCTGAGTAATTTTTCTACCAGAGTGCTGTGAGAGTCAAGTGATTATATTTGATGAGACAGTACCACAAATACTTATACAAATATTAGGAAAAATTAATCAGTGCTAAGCATAAGTAAATGCTTAATATACCCATACAGGCATACCTCATTTTGTTGCTCTTCAAAGATACTGTTTTTTAAAAACTGAAGGTTTGTGGCAACCTTGCATTGTCAGATGATGGTTGACATTCTTTTTTAGCAATAAAGTATTTTTAAATTAATGTATGTACATTTTTTTTTAGATATAATGCTATTGCAAACTTAATAGACTACAGTATAGTGTAAATGTAACGTTTAGAGTATACTAGGAAACCAAAAAATTTGTGTGACTCACTTTATTGTGATATTTGCTTTACTGCAATGGTCTGGAACCAAACCTACAACATCTCCAAGGTATGCCTGCATGTGCTTTCAAAGGATATTAAGCATTTAAAACAATCTGTTTGTAATTTTGTATCCTATTGTGTAGATACTCTACAAATCTGCTCTTAAAATGAGGTGAATTAGTAACAAACACAAACATTGCAGGAGATAACGTTGAATCTCAAAATTCAAGTGAATGAGAAATGTTACGGTACAGCTAATAAACAAAGACAATGCTAAAATATACAGGACAATATAATCCTCTATGCCTCTTTTAAGAAATAATTCTTTAGAATAGATTCTAAACCCAGGATATGGGTCCCTGTCCAGCATGCAATGCCAGGATTCTGGAGCCTTGGAGTGTCCAGAATAAAAAGGACAAGAATAATGAGTACTCTACGCATAATAATATGAAGCCATAGTACAAAATACCTACTTTAGCTCCTTTTGTTCCCATGATCAGTGGAGGACTTTTTTTCCCCATTAAAAACAAGGCTAAGTAACTCCCCCAAGTTCATGCAGCTAATACCTAACAGAGCTAACTCTGGGCCCCCACTCAATAACCTTGACTTCCATGCTGCATTGCAGCTCAAATCAGAGAAGACACAGGACTCCTCTTTCCTGTGTGGTCGTGGGGTCATCATCAATTCTAAACGTAAGCAGCTTCTAGTGCAGTGCTGCTCTGAGGTGAATATGATCCTTGAGGTCCTTTCATATTCTGTTGACTGTAAGAGCAGGGACTCAGATTTTAGGGGACTTGGTTTTGGCACCCTCTTCCAGTGGGTAAATTTTGGAGATGGAGAGAGAAGAGAGAAAATTCGTATCCATGCGTGAGACAAGAATGGAGTACCGCAGTCAATCTGCCATCATGAGCTTCCAGAAGGACTTTGAAGGTGGTTGAAATGATTTGCTCCCCCTTCTATGTCACTTGCTGAAATGCGCTCATCTGGAGAACATAAATGTGGACACAAAATTTTCCCCCTTGAATCAGATAAAGATAAATAGGGCTGATGCTAAAAAATATTCTCCCCATTTGACTGTAATTGGATATATTAGTAACCTACACAGAATTATGTTTTAAAAGTCTTCAGAATCAAATACCACACAAAAGTACTTAAGGAAGTTTCAAGTAGTTATGCTAGAAATCTTCCTGTCTACACAATTCTCAGCTAAGCAAAATTATGGTACGAATTTGGAGAGCAGAGTTGCCATTTACTATAGTCATTCCTAAAGAAATTCCTAAAAAAGTGAATATGATAAGGCAGACAGCCAAATCCTTATCTGGAATTTTTATTGTGAGTTGAAATTCATATAGAATATGTAACCTCTTCTTTTATTAGGGTACTCCAAAAATCAAGTAAGAAATTGCAAGAAAGCAAGATTTTAAAAAAAGCAATGGAAATACGAACATAAACATTCCACTTGACCTCTGCTATAGGTATTCTACCAGACACCACAAGGCACCCAGACTCAAACCTGAAAATATACCTCTCTCCCAAGTGCTCTCTCATCTCACCTCACCTACCAACTTGCAAAGTTTCTGCTTTTTCTCAACCCATTTAAAATTGGTTTGAACATTCAGTTGTGAAAGACAAAATGTCTTAACACAGAAACAGATGAATCTAGATATTTAGTCAAAAAACAGTGATGGCAATTTCATATCCTACGAGACTCTTAAATCTATCTCTTCTTGTCCACTCTCAACGCTACTGGGTATTTAATTCAGGCTCAAGACTTCGCTGGCTTTAACATTTACAGGGGCCTCTTGTTTCACCTACTGCCTTCATAGCTTGACTTCCTCTTCTGAACTGCTACCACAGTCATCTTTCTAAAATCACACAGCTAAATATCATAGTTTCCTGGTTAGAACATTCTAATGTCTCCCCATAACCTAGAGAATAAAGTCTTAACTTTCTAAGAAGTTATTTAGGATTCCTTACAATCTGTCCTCGGTCTACAGTCCTCATTCTTTGTGGCCCTCCTCAACCCCCTTGCCCACGGTCACTCCTTAGATACCAGGTGCGCTGGGCTGTGCATTCTTCTTTAAATCAGTGACTCTCAAACTTAAGCGTGTATCAGAATCATCTAGAGGGCATGCTAAAACATAGACTGCGGGGTCTCACTCCCAGAGCATCTGATTCAGGAGGTCTGAATGGGGGCCCAAGTTTGCATTTCTCACAAGTTCCCAGATGTTGCTGATGATGTTGGTATGAGGACTTTGCTTTGAGAATCAGTTCTCTAAAGGAAGCCAGATTTTCAACTACTTGAAATCCTTTGACTCAGCTCAAAATTGCTTTGGTTTCCTTTCTTGGTGGGGCCTCTCTTGGCTACTTCCTAAGTTGATGCATAACCTTGTAGGTTTATAAGCATTATTTACAATACAGAAAGCTGTGGTTTGTTTACCTGGCTGTTTTCTTCCTTTGACTATTAAGCTCCTTAAGGGTAGAGAGTATACTGCATTTATTTTTATATTCCTAGATTTAGCACAGTGGAGAGGAACCCAATCTCCTTCGCTGAATGAATTGGTGATATTGTATCTGCATTCTTGACTGGGCCATTTTCCAGATATAGAATTGGCCATGCTGTCTATTAACTTTAATAGCTACTGGCGCATGTATTTCAGTGACCTTTCGATAACATTTCACAGCTCTTAACAATTCACCAAAGGGAATTTTAAAGCAACCCTAATCTTACCTTCTAATGAACAAAAGAAACATTCATGACAGGTAGTCAGAAATCAGTCTGATGAAATTCAATACAACATGAAACAAAAGACTTCAAATTATCCTGGAAGTTTTATAGGCCCCTGCCTCATCATCTCTCTCTCTCTCTCTTTTTTTTTTTTTTTTTTTTTGCGGTACGAGGGCCTCTCATTGTTGTGGCCTCTCGTGCCGCAGAGCACAGGCTCTGGACGCGCAGGCCCAGCGGCCATGGCTCACGGGCCCAGCCGGTCCGCGGCATGTGGGATCTTCCTGGACGGGGGCACGAACCCGTGTCCCCTGCATCGGCAGGCGGACTCTCAACCGCTGCGCCACCAGGGAAGCCCCTCACATCATCTCTTTGCTGAAGTTGTTGCTACCCATGAAAACATAACTGGGATATTATGTAAGTTAAGTGAAAAACATCGGGTGAACAAAAAAGCAGTCAAAACAGGGCTTGTCAAAGTGCTTACTGATTTATTGTTTCAACTGGTTGTTCTTTCACTGTGTGAACAGAGTCTAAAGGGCATATATGGGTTTATATGATCTACAGAGGTTAAGGAAAGGATTCCTAGGGAAGGTTGAGCTCTTTTCTTGCTTTTAACTCATGATCCAAAGTCACTGGTAAGGCCACCTAAGACAATGGAACCCAAATCTTCAACTTCTACGTGATTGTATACCTGGTAATTGGAACTCTTGCTCAGATGTCCAGAAGGACTTTTCCCAACACAAAAAGGGAGGCAAAAACTGTTTTAAGAGCCAGAGGAGTGAACGCAGGACAAGTTCATGAAATGCTGATTGATGTGGGGAAACTGGGTGGGGACTGGTCAGGGACCGGCCCCAAATTGTGATGGACCTTGAATGTCATGCCAAGGGGTCTAAATTTGCTTCGCAGGCATCTGGGAGCCACCGACCTCATTCCAGATTGGAATTAGAGAAACTAGAACCAGAAAGACTAACTAGAAGTCAAAAGATTGGGACCTGAGCCAATGTAGGGCATTGAGAATGGTAAAGAATAATATTTCAGAGAAAGAATTTATTCTTAGCGACTATATTAGTCAGAGTTCTCCAGAGAGACAGAATAAACAGGAGACCCAGGGAAGAGCCAATGTTGCAGTTCAGATCTGAAGACCATTGCTGGTATTCTGTCTCCAGAGAGACAGAATAAACAGGAGACCCAGGGAAGAGCCAATGTTGCAGTTCAGATCTGAAGACCATTGCTGGTAGAATTCCTTCTTGCTCAGGGGTGAGGCGTGGGGCAGAGGTCACGCATTAAAGGCATTTAACTAACTGGATGAGGCCCACTCACAATATTGAGGACATCGTGCTTTACTCAAAGTTTACCAATTTAAACATCAATCTCATCTAAAAGAAACAGCAAAACCCCAAAAAACCTCAGTAGAAACATCCAGAATAAAGTTTGACTAATACCTAGGCACCCTGGCCCAGCTGAGCTGACACAGAAAATTAACCATCACAGTGACCAACCGGATGGAGAACTAAGGGTGAGCAAAATAAGGGGTGGGTGGCATTGCCTTTAGCTTGGATATTTGAGTAAATAATGATGCTTTTAAACTAAGACAGGATCCCTGAGAAGAGGGACAAATTTTGCTAAGAGAAAAGTTTTCATTATTCAGGAAAGATTTATTGATCCTAAAGCTTGCATCAAGTACTAAGTGAAATAGCTCTTTTTCGTGTTTGTGGAGGGAATAAACATATAGAAAACATCATATTAAGAGGAACCATTACATCGTGATTAAGCATGTGATTCAGAGGCAGAGACACTGAACTTCTGTAACGTGGAACAGCCATTTAACATCTGAGTCTCAGTTTGCTCATCTGTAAAGTTAGGTGTTCTAAGAATTAGATTATACATAGAATAATTACATATAATTACTATAATATGACTATATATGTGTGTGTGTATATATATATATATATATATATATATACACACACACATATATA
>NW_006792404.1:1289626-1293902 GCF_000442215.2 Lipotes vexillifer
CTATCTCTCACACACACTAATATATATATATATATATATATATATATATATATATATATATATATATATATAAAATGTCCGTCACTGGCACTTAGTAGTTCATCAAGAAACATCTCCAGGAAGATTAGTTGGGTTTTTACTGTATTGACTGTAACCAATGTAGAGTGCTAAACAAATATGAGAGAGATGAGACAAATACGAGACAAATATTTCCCCAGGGCCATGACAGTCTCAGGGGACATGGTTTCTGGGAGGGTACTAAGTGACTGTGTCTTCTGTTATAGTATGCTAAATGGCTCCACAGTGACTTAAAGCAGATAATGTGGCTCCCAAAGGAACCGTGTTAGAACCAGGGAATAATTTCAGCACTGGTCTCATTAGGGTCTATTATTTACTTGCGTAAACAACGTTTTTAGGATCTAGTAGTGCATATATAATATTTTACTAGGCTTCATAAAAGCCATAAATGTTTAAAATGTAGAAAACAAATTCAGGCCTCTCTAAAATCATTTAATTGGAGCTGCGAAGATTACATGTTAATACACATTCATATACACAAACTCATTTAATCAGCATGGAAGTAGATTGTACCAGTTGCTGTAATAATTCAATATAGTTTGAGCATTCCTTAATGAATGGATAATATTAAGTGATGCACTGTAGCTGTTTCAAAATCAGAGGTGATGTTCTAAAATAGGGGTCAGAAAACTATGGCCAAATGGGCCAGCTCTTGTTTTGTGCATAAAGTTTTATTGAAACACACCCATATTCATTTGTTCGGTTTTGTCTGTGGCTGTCTTCACTCTGCAATGGCTGAGTTGAGTAACTGAAACAGAGACCACATGGTCCTCAAAGCCTAGAGTATTTACTCTCTGGCACTTTAGAGAAAAAGTTGATTGACCCTTCTCTAAAAGGATTTTGGAAACTTGGCTTTACACCAGAGTTTGAAAAAGCTCAAACTATAAAGTCTAAGCATAAAGAGCAACGATAAACACTTTATGCTGATTAGATATAAAGATAGATTGGAGGAGCAGTGAAACTGGGGAAATCTTCAGAGTGTGAACAGCATCAAAAGAATGTAGCTGAGAACCCACTCCTGCCTGTTTTTGCCAAAGAAAAACACAAGCCCCAGGGTACCACTTCTTTCAAATCTGGAAAGGAAGACAGGCTTCCATTTTTAAAATCAAATTTCCAAGTTCTGAGTCACTTTCAGGATAAGCCAAAGAGGTCTGGCCACCATTTGCCATCTCTGACTTAGACACTAAGGAAAGTAGTATTGTGAAATAACAGATAAGAGTGGAATGAAGAAAGGGCACAGCTGATTGTGATTTCACAGATGCTTTTGCCTGCTTTACATGAAGGCCTCAGTGGACAGACAGAATATGTGCAATGCAAAGAATGACAGACAACACAGAAGAAGAAAAGCACCAGGCACATCCATCAATTTCAATATAAACCCCATCAGTTCCAAGGAAATGACGTATGAAGGGAGAGAGGACAGAGACACGGCAATACCTGCAGGAGGCTGAGCAACTTAAAGAAGGAAAAAATGCACTTTACCTGAGCTTCCAAATCGCAGCAGATGGTGAGATCTGAAGGGAGATAAACATAAGTCCAGGAAAGCAAGCAATTCCTCCTGTCAGCTTTCAAGGGCTGGTGCAGATGAAAGACCAAGAACTAGACAGAAACTGTGCAACACCAGTGTTTGACAACACTCAGTGCTGTCTACTGGACGGGTAACGGATGGTAACCTGCTGAGGGGTGAGGAATCCCTTTAGCAATGGGAAGGACCCCCAGAACTGCTTAAAGTTAAAGAGTAGACATGAACCGGATGTGAGAAATTGGAAGAAAATAGGGCGTGCTACACAGCAAAAGCAAATCAGACAAATGAAGAGACAACTCTTTTCGGGTAGAATACAGAAGAGTGAGAAAGCCTCGAGCTAAGACAGAATCTGTAGATCCTGGGTAGGCTTTTCTGGCTCCTAGCTCCTAAAACAACATGGAAGATGTTGAGTAAGTCACCGCCGGAAGCGCTGGCAAGACGATAAAGTTGGGATGGCTGATTCAGCAGGGTGACTTTGAGAGGCTGCCTCCACTCCCCTATGAATTTCCCACTCATTCATTTATTTATTCATTGATTCCTTCTTGCATTTGGTCCATAAGTATTTATTTAGATGCCTGAGCATGTGTCAGACACTGTCCTTGGTGCTGGAGACAGAAGTGTGAACAAGACAAAGTCCCGTTCTTCCTGGAACTTATGTTCTATTTGGAGACACACCACTTAACAGCTATCTGGCCTGTTCCTCATTTTTCTCTTTTACAAAAAGGATACAAAAATTGTTATATTACTTTTAGGATGGTATGAGAATTACTGAGAAATTTCTATAAGGCAGAATGTTCATCAGAATTATTACAATTAACATCCTTATATCTGTTTCCCAGGCTCTATTGGTATTATCTTGCTAATAAACAGATTTGATGATGCCACCCCCTACTGTGATGTCTTTTCATTATTTATAGGAGAGGTCAGCAATTTTTTTCTGTAAAGGTTTAGGTAATAAATACTCCAGGCTTTGTGGGCCATACAGTCTCTCTCTCACAACTATTCAACTCTGCTGCTGCAGTACAAAAGCAACCATAGACCACATGTAAATGAATGCAAGTGGCTGTGTTCCAATAAAACTTCATTTACAAAAATAAGTGGCGGGCCAAGAGTGCCAACTTCTGATCTAGTCTAGAGCATAAGGTCCAAATTCTCTAGTATAGCGTATAGTCTAATACCAAATTCTACTTCTATTTCATCATCCTCCATTCCTCCAGTAAAAATAAACAATTTGCTAATTCCTGATTCTATAATGTAATTTCTCATCTATTTAAAAAAAATTGATAATGTGATTGTAAATTACTCAAATAATACAATAACTAAAAACTGAATGAGAGCCTACTGTGCATACTATTGTATAATCTTAATTTTCCATTAATAAGCATATTATTTAATACATAGATTCTATCTTATTCTGTTCAATGGCTGCCTATTATCCCACTGTACAGATGAACCTCATTTCTTTAACTAGTCACTCTGCCCTTCAAACTTCCTTGTCTCGCACGTGTTGCTTCCTCCGCCTTAAAAGACTTTCGTTGTCTAGTTGGCAATCATCTCCTTAAGCTCAAGAACCAGTTTAAATATTTTCTCTATAAAATCTATCTATCCCCTGTATAAAATCCACTCTGCTCCTATTTATTTTATATATAAATCCTAAGAGTCTGGGGGAAATCTGCTAGGCAATTATAATTGATGAAATTTAATGAGTGTTTACTAGATGCCAGATATTTTTAAAAAGCACTTTATCTGTATTAACTACCTAAAAAATCTGGTTTCTTGATGGTATTATCGAACTGCTGAACATGATGTCTTTTACTCTAAATTTTAAACAAGGTGAGTTGACTTTTTCTGTTACATGAAAGCAAAAGAATCCTACTTTATATGTATTTAGGAACACCTAACATTGTGCATGGACCCTGGCAGATGCAATATGAAAGCTGCTGCTTCTCCTTTTAAGCAGTAAGTTCTCTGACTGTGGTCACCAGACCTTAATCATGTAGGAATAATCAGGGGCCAGGATAGTAATTTTCTCATGGATGGAATCTCAATAAATATCAGCCTAGTGAGTTAATGACTCAGCTACAGAGGTGAGATAATTTACTGAATGGGAAAGGCGTGGAGAGCCTTTCTTCTGAGTCCAGTTTCTTCAACTTCCAGGGGTTTACTGTTTTAACTGCTTTGACGATGTAAAAATTGGGGTAAAGAGCATGGTGATATTACAGACATTAATACTACTAACTAGTTTTACCCTATATAAACTGCAGTTTTCCAGAACTCAAGTACCTTAATTTAAAATACAATCATACTATATGTTATCTGACTTTGAAAAAGGACAATGATTTTTTTTTGAATAAAACATTTTATTATTATTTTTTAAAACATCTTTATTGGAGTATAATTGCTTTACAATGGTGTGTTAGTTTCTGCTGTATAACAAAGTGAATCAGCTATACATATACATACATCCCCACATATCCTCCCTCTTGCGTCTCCCTCCCACCCTCCCTATCCCACCCCTCTAGGTGGTCACAAAGCACTGAGATGATCTCCCTGTGTTATGTAGCTGCTTCCCACTAGCTATCTCTTTTACATTTGGTAGTGTATATATGTCCATGCCACTCTCTCACTTCGCCCCAGCTTACCCTTCCCCCTCCCTGTGTCCTCAAGTCCATT
>NW_006792404.1:1294197-1319972 GCF_000442215.2 Lipotes vexillifer
TTTTTAGTTTTTTAAGGAACCTCCATACTGTTCTCCATAGTGGCTGTATCAATTTATATTCCCACCAAGAGTGCAAGAGGGTTCCCTTTTCTCCACACCCTCTCCAGCATTGATTGTTTGTAGATTTTTTGATGATGGCCATTCTGACTGGTGTGACGTGATACCTCATTGTAGTTTTGATTTGCATTTCTCTAATGATTAGTGATGTTGAGCATCCTTTCATGTGTTTGTTGGCAGTCTCTATGCCTTCTTTGGAGAAATGTCTATTTAGGTCTTCTGCCCATTTTTGGATTGGGTTGTTTTTTTGATATTGAACTGCATGAGCTGCTTGTAAATTTTGGAGATTAATCCTTAGGACAAAGATTTTTAAAAAGTTTTTTTTTTTTTTTTTTTTTATGGTACACAGATCTCTCACTTGTCGTGGCCTCTCCCGTTGCGGAGCACAGGCTCCAGACGCGCAGGCTCAGTGGCCATGGCTCACGGGCCCAGCCGCTCCGCGGCATGTGGGATCCTCCCGGACCAGGGCACGAACCCATGTCCCCTACATCGGCAGGCGGACTCTCAACCACTGTGCCACCAGGGAAGCCCAGAAAGATTTTTATAAGAGACTCCTGCACTAGGATCTAGATAAGCTATTCATAGGTGATTAAGCTCTACAGAGACCAGGTTTCCTGGCAGCTCATCGTTGTCCATCGGCATGCATCTTGGAACTCTGTTGTTTAGGTGAACAAAGGTGGAGGCTACCACCAAAGAAGCCAAGTCAAATTCATATCAAACAACAGGACACACTTCCATGATGGTGGGAGTACTGGGAGCTGACTCCTGATTTATTGGCAACTGTAAGAATGGCTCTCAGGCCTGGCAGTAAATTAAGGACACTTACCACATTGCATTTTATGGCTTCCCAAGAGTGATAGGATAAACCAATAATAACAATAATTATTCAGAGAGCCGGGCCCTGCGCAAAGTGTGTTACCAAAATTTTCTTCATTTAATCCCCCTAACAACACTAGGGTATAGGTATTTCTAGCCCCAATTTACAGATGACTAAATTGAGACCTAAATTAGACCTATTAAAGGGCATATGGTTATGCATACAGTGATAGTGTTGTATTTGAGTCTCCCTGATTCCAGGCCCATGTTTTTTCACTAAAGCACTCATGCCATGGAAATTCGAATAGAGCAGTTAACTTCTGACTTCCTGTTTCCTTAGGATAATCTGGATGCAATGTCACCTCACATAGCATCATTTAAGAAGGAACTAGATGTTCCAAGTTGTTTTCTCCAGCTCTATAGCCCAAAGGGTTTGATCAGTCAAGCTAGCAGACATTTCGAGCTACCTATAAGAGTGTGTAACCCTTCTCTCTTCAAGAGCCTAAGGATTTGGGAGATTATTGCCTCCTAAGAAATTCCAGGAATTGGAAGAAATAAAGACGAAGGCAGAAAAAGGAGGACTGGTGAGATTTATATTCATTTTCCTCAATATGAAGGCAATTCACATAATGATTCAGTATGGACCAGGCTCTCCTTTTATGTGATTTGAGGTCAAATGAATGGTGTCTCTTATACCTGCAGATGATCTAGAGCCAGGAAGACACTCCCAGATCTGCACAACCTCAAGAACAGGGTAGAAATTACACAGCCTCATTATGTTTACTGGCTGCCACCCTGGAGTTACCTCTGGCTGCTGGTGAGTGAGCAGTGGAGAGCATGACTTATACTATCAGCAGCATCTGTTACTGTAAGGCTGTCAGGAGACAAATCTCCATTGGTCCCTGACATTTCTGCACATCTTCTGCACAGAAGCACTGTCTTTTCAAGGATGTCTGCATGGTAAACAGCCTTGGAAGACAGGGATAGTGTCTTCCTATGGAGCAGAGGTAATGGTTTGTTTCTTGTTCAGTATAATGAAGATAATGCATCCTTCTGGGGCAAGGCTCAGGCAGGTTTGCTTGCAGCCCATTATAAAAGATGCAGGTTCCCTATGCTTGAGGTTCCCCAGCTGTGAGACAAACCAACAATGTACTCAGCATCCACCTGAGCCACTTTGCATCAGCCCATGGGATGTGGGTGGGGGGAAGGGAACTGATGTGAACATGAAGCTCACGCTGTTTGCCTGCTGTGTGTAATAAAGTCCTTTGTCTTGTCCCGTGAGTCTTGTGTTCTGCCAGGTTAACCTGTTCACTTGCAAGCAGGGTAAAATATCAGATCCTCCACAGTCCCGATAGAGGCCTACCAATCTGCAACTCCACAGTGCCCAAGATGTCCTTAATGTTGTATCTAGAGAGCCCAGCCCAAACAAGAGTCTTATTTTTTATTACATATGTTTTTCTTTTTATTATCATTTGGTAGCCTCAGTGTTGGCCAGGTTCTACCACTTCTAAAATAAAGCATGCCTAATGAGTGAACATTCCATTATGCATGGGTCCCAAGGTGCCCATTCCCATACAGAAATCCTTATAAACATACAAAAAAACAAAAGAGGCCCTTAGGGGAAACAACAGTCTAGCCCTTTTCTCACCGAGTCCTGATATCCATACGGTATTGAAAAGTTTTGATGATTATGGGTCTGTCCTTAAAGGAAATGTAAATTAGACTGAGCTAATTAATAAGATAATGACTTGTTTGTCTTGAATTGGTTGTAAACCTCCCACATCCAGGTATCCAATCTACTATTAACTAGATGCAAGAGTCTGCTAGGACCACTCTTCTATGAAGTACAGCATGTAAGTATCGTTTTCTGGGGCAACTCTGTTGGTGTAACATTGGTTCTTTTTGTGATGGAGACAGTAAAGACAGGGTAGGATTTTTTTTTTTTTTTTTTTTTTTTCAAATCTCCTTAGTATGACAGCTTTAGTCTCGTTTCTATAGTTAACATGGGGGCATAGGAAACTCAAACCCTGGACCATCTGGCACAAAAGCCCATGTTTTGAAAATTGCATTCTTTTACTGCCACATCACCTATTTTTTTGGCTGCACCATGTGGCATGAGGGATCGCAGGCGGACGCTCAAACACTGCGCCACCAGGGAAGCCCCAGGGTAGGATTTTAACTCTCTTAATTTCAGGTTGATCTGAAACCAGCCCGCTTCATTTCAAGACGTTTTTACCTTAAACCTGTGCTTTCAGATGAATTATCTTCCAATAGTCCCTCCCCCCGTCTCGCTCTCTCTCTTCATTAATGACATGGTTATAGGAGGTAATCAATATTTTCCCCATGACATGAAAACTGACTTTCAGTTTTCAATAAACAATGTACTCTCTTTCGCTATATTTGAATTCTTGAACCCAAATAATGACCTTACAAGTGTGATGGCTTAAAAGACTCTTGGTTTCTCCTCTAACACTTCTGACCTGTTTGGCCTAAATGGAAGCATCTGCAGATTGCTTCATAATACACAATTCTGTCTTTTTAAAATTTAAAAAATAAATTTATATCCCCTTTACCCATTCTGTCAGATTTTTTTTTTTAGTGTTGGTGGTAGGGGTACGTGGTCCATAGAAACGTTATAAAACTCTCTCTCCTACCCCTTAATATCCTGAAGTTCCTTGTAGTCTCTCATCAGCCTAAATCAAAACAAAATCTTTTTATCCATGCGCCATATTACACACACACTCTTGAGCCTTTGACCCTTACTGTCTAGACTGAATGACACTTCCAGTTTCATCACATTTCTGGGACAACTGTCTCCACTCCCACTTGGTTGTACACACCTCAAACAGTCCCTTGGAGATTATAACCTTTCTTATGTTGGACTGGTTTTCTCTTGAGAATGGACCTTTGGAGTGGGAGGACTTTCTGTCTTTGGAGATGCTATGCTGGCTGGCTATTCCCAAATCTCTGTTGTAAACAGCAGACAGGAGGAGGTCTTGAACTCTTCACATGTGATTAATTTTTATTCTGTCCTACCAGCCTTGTATTCAACTCTGCTAACTCTCTAACATCTTGAGCTGATGATGTTATCACCCGATGGTTAAGGGCGACTGTTCCATATTTTGATTCTATATTTGGGTTCAGTCCCTAGCTCCACTGGATAGAATTTCGTTCTAACAGCTCATATTCCCATGGAGTTTATACAACCTTTCTCAGCTGGTTGGGCAGGACAGTTAATTAGCACAGTCACCTCAGCTGTGCTGACATTGGTTGATGATATCAGTGTAAAACCAGCAATGTTTTGGAATGATAGTCTGTGTGAACTGATGCCAAAAGAGCCCCGCTGCCTTTTCCTCTTCTGTTCAAAATATGTTTAATTGTAGCTCTTCTTCCAAAGTACAGATAACACTAGTGATTAAAAAAAACACACACAAACACACACCAAAACTGGTATTATAACAAGCCAGAGAGGAGCTAATCACTGGCTATTAAACAAAATCTATTTCCGAAGAGACAATATAGAGTTGTATGGGTTTGAAAGCACAAAACAATGCTATTTTTATCTTGCAATCCAGTTCCACATATGGTGATTCTGCTGAGCACTGTGACCAGGTAAAGTTGAGGGACTTGTTACAGTGAGTTTATTAGCTGCAATGGGACCTTGTTCCATTTAATTTATGCCAGGGGCTATTATATGCAAATCACTAACATGGTACAGAGTTGGTTACAAAAGAAATATCAGAACAGAATGGAGAGCTGTCTCTATATTCTTCTAGCAGTATCTCAATGATATCATTTCACCCTATTATTTTTTGGAGACATGTTAAAAATTACCTGCCATGCTCTCTCATTGAAAAAGAAAATGTTTTTTATATTTTAGATGAAATTAAGATCATAATATTTAACATCCTGGGTAATTCGTGCAAGGTGCTACTTTGAGGAGTTTCAATGGAGCATCAGCTGTTTCCCTACTGCAGTCTGGCTTGCTTTTTACCACTTGGCTTCAGTTAATTGGACAAGAGATTGGCACCTCTACTAAGGGCACCTGACAGGTGAGCCTTGGCATGGTACAAGGACATTGCTCAGTAGGGGTAGTTTTTGGGGGAAGATGATGGGCTAAGTGTTTTCTTTGTTTCTTTTTTTTTTTAGAATTATTTATTTATTTATTTGGTTGCATGGGGTCTTAGTTGAGGCAGGCAGCCTCCTTAGTTGCAGCACATGGACTCCTTAGTTGTGGCATGTGAACTCTTAGTTGTGGCAGGCATGTGGGATCTAGTTCCCTGACCAGGGATCAAACCCGGACCCCCTGCATTGGGCGTGCTGAGTCTTATCCATTGCGCCACCAGGGAAGTCCTGGGCTAAGTGTTTTCTGACAGCAATTTTTTGGACTATTTTTTGCAATTACAGAAGAAAGACACTCATCTAGGACTTCAGTCCAGCTACATCTAGGACTGAAGAAGAACAGGGATAGGGCTGCACTCCAATTAAGTACTCATCTTACAATAGGACTTATATTTTCCTAAGACTTCCAGTCCCAGTTTGGAATTTATGATCATGTTTACATGTATCTATCAGATGCTTCCTGGCATAGCTGGAATATTCCTAAAAGGCCTTCCTAGACTAGGAGTCTAGAGCTGTCATCATTTTAGCCTGGCACATGGAAGTGCAAGCAGTCCATTCAAGGTTGTCATCCCAGGGTCTGGCACCATCCGTGTCTTTGCAGAAACATGGTTTATTTGTTTGGAGAAAATGTTACTTCTGTTCTCACTAGTTTCTCTGTATTTCAAAAAGAAAGGGGGGCTTCCCTGGTGGCGCAGTGCTTGAGAGTCCGCCTGCCGATGCAGGAGACGCGGGTTCGTGCCCCGTTTCGGGAGGATCCCACGTGCCGCGGAGCGGCTGGGCCCGTGAGCCATGGCCGCTGAGCCTGCGCGTCCGGAGCCTGTGCTCCGCAAATGGGAGAGGCCACAACAGTGAGAGGCCCGCATAACGCAAGAAAAAAAAAAAAAAGAAAGGAAAGCTGTATTCTGAGCTGAGAGAGCTTCAATAATGTATGATTTAAAGAGGCCAACTAGAGGCAGAGTCAAGATGGTGGTGTGGGAAGACGCGGAGTTAGTGTCTCCCCACAACTAGGGTGCTTGCTGGCCGCTGGTGGGGGACTCTGATGCTCAAAGAGATGGGAGGAGCCCCAAAGTGAACCAGTAGGACGTAGGGGGACTGAGGGAGGAGGAGAAGTGATGGCCAGGCATGATCAGCGCCCCTGAGGCCGGGGAGGTCAGGAGAGGCAGGTGGAGGGACTCTCCGGGAAGAGTGTTAAAGCCCCATCCAGGCTGCGTGGGTCCTGGGGGCATAGGAGGGAGGCCAGTGAGATCAGGAGAGGCAGGTGGGAGGGGCCATCCAGGAGGAGCAGAGAGGAGCCAAGGGTAATTGCCCCACCCACCCGGGCCCTGGGAGCCTGCCGAGTTCCCAGGTGAGGTCCCCTGCCCTCTGAGACCAGGGGTGGGAGGCATGCCTGGGCCCCTTCTGTTCCTTGAGCCTAAGGCCCACCCTCCACAGGCCCCAGG
Organism: Lipotes vexillifer; assembly: GCF_000442215.2. Lineage (NCBI taxonomy): Eukaryota > Metazoa > Chordata > Mammalia > Artiodactyla > Lipotidae > Lipotes > Lipotes vexillifer. The sequence continues at coordinate 1,300,632 of NW_006792404.1, forward strand.
GCCTTTTCCAGCCCTGTGGGTCCTGAGCATTGGTCCCGCCCACTGCCCAAACCTCACCCTTGCTTAGGCCCTGCCCTCCACAGCCAAAGCCTTTCCCCCCACTTTTTTTTTTTTTTCTTTTCCCTCCTCCTCTTTTTTACTACTGTGGTATTGGTGTACCTTCTGGCTGTTGATTCATCTATATTTTTATTTTTATATTCTTTCTAACATATGTTAGTTTCCTAATCTAATTTTATTTTTTACTTTGTTACTGTTGTTTTTTGGTGGTTTTTTTTTTTGCCACCCCATGCAGCTTGCGGGATCTTGGTTCATGAGCTGGGGTTCAGGCCAAAGCTCCTGCGATGGGAGCTCTGAGTCTGAACCACTGGACTAACAGAGAACCTCAGACCCCAGGGAGTATTCATAGGAGTGAGGTCTCATGGAGTTCCTCATCTCAGCACGACCCAGCTCTACCCAACAGCCTACAAACTTCAGTGTTGGAAGCCTCAAGCCAACCAAACAGGAAGACAGGAACACAATCCCACTCATTTAAAAAAAAAAAAAAAATGAGACGGCAAAAAAATATGTCACAGATGAAGGAGCAAGGTAAAAACCTACAAGACCAAATAAATGAAGAGGATATAGGCAATCTACCTGAAAAAGAATTCAGAGCAATGACAGTAAAGATGATCCAGAATCTCAGAATTAGAATGGAGGCAAGGATTGACAAAATACAAGAAATGTTTAACAAAGATCTAGAAGAACTAAAGAACAAACAGAGATGAACAACAAAATAACTGAAATGAAAAATACCCTAGAAGGAATCAATAACAGAATAACTGAGGCAGAAGAACGAATAAGTGAGCTTGAAGACAAAATGGTGGAAATAACTGACGAGGAGCAGAATAAAGAAAAAAGAATGAAAAGAATTGAAGACAATCTCAGAGACCTCTGGGACAATACTAAACGCACCAGCATTTGAATATAGGGGTCCCAGAAGAACAAGAGAAAAAGAAAGGGCCTGAGAAAATATATGAAGAGATTATAGGGGAAAACTTCCCTAACATGGGAAAGGAAATAGTCTCCCAAGTCCAGGAAGCACAGAGAGTCTGATACAGGATAAACCCTAGGAAAAACACACCAAGACACATATTATTCAAACTAACAAAAATTAAATTAAAAGAAAAAATATTCAGCAAGGGAAAAACAAAAAATAGCATACAAAGGAGCCCCCATAAGGTTATCAGCTGATTTTTCAGCAGAAACTCTGCAGGCCAGAAGGGAGTAGCATGATATACTTAAAGTGATGAAAGAAAAAAACCTAGAACCAAGATTACTCTACCCAGCAAGGATCTCATTCAGATTCAATAGAGAAGTCAAAAGCTTTTCAGACTAGCAAAAGCTAAGAGAATTCAGCACCACCAATCTAGCTTTACAACAAATGCTAAAGAAACTTCTCTAGGCAGGAAACACAAGAAAAGAAAAATACCCACAAAAACAAACCCAAAACAATTAAGAAAATGGTAATAGGAACATACATATTGATAAAAACCTTGAATGTAAATGGATTAAATGCCCCAGCCAAAAGACACAGACTGGCTGAATGGATACAAAAACAAGACCCATATGTATTCTGTCTGCAAGAGACCCACTTCAGACCTAGGGACACGTACAGACTGAAAGTGAAGGGATGGAAAAAGATATTCCATGCAAATGGAAATCAAAAGAAAGCTGGAGTAGCAATTCTCATATCAGACAAAATAGACTTTAAAATAAAGACTGTTACAAGAGATGAGGAGGAACACTACATAATGATCAAAGGATCAATCCAAGAAGAAGATATAACAATTATAAATGTTTATTCAGCCAACATAGGAGCAACTCAATACATAAGGCAAATGCTAACAACCATGAAAGGAGAAATTGACAGTAACACAATAATAGTAGGGGACTTTAACACCCCACTTACACCAATGGAGAGATCATCCGAACAGAAAATAATAAAGGAAACACAAGGTTCAAATGACACAATAGACCAGATAGATTTAATTGATATTTATAGACGTTCCATCCGAAAACAACAGAGTACACTTTCTTCTCAAGTGCACTTGGAAGATTCTGTAGGATAGATCACATCTTGGGTCACAAATCAAGTCTCAGAAAATTTAACAAAACTGACACTGTATCAAGCATCTTTTCTGACCACAAAATTATGTGATTAGAAATCAATTACAGGAAAATAACTGTAAAAAACACAAATACATGGAGGCTAAACAGTGTGCTACTAAATAACCATGAGACCACTGAAAAAATCAAAGACGATATAGAAAAATACACAGAAACAAATAACAATGAAAACACTATGACCCAAAACCTATGGGATGCAGCAAAAGCAGTTTTAAGAGGGAAGTTTACAGCAATTCAATCTCACCTCAAGAAACAAGAAAAATCTCACACAATCTAACCCTACACTTAAAATAACTAGAGAAAGAGGAACAAAGAAAACTCAAAGTCAGTAGAAGGAAAGAAATCATAAAGATCAGAGCACAAATAAATTAAATAGAAATGAAGAAGACAAGAGCAAACATCAATAAAACTAAAAGCTGGTTCTTTGAGAAGATAAATGAAATTGATAAACGCTTAGCCAGACTCATCAAGAAAAAAAGGGAGAGGATGCAAATCAATAAAATTAGAAATGAAAAAGGAGAAATCACAACTGACACTGCAGAAATACAAAGGAGTATAAGAGACTAGTACAAACAACTATATGCCAATAAAATGGACAACCATGAAGAAATGGTCAAATTCCTGGAAAGATACAGTTTTCTAAGACTGAACCAGGAAGAATTAGAAAATATAATCAGACCTATCACAAGTAATGAAATTGAAACTATAATCAAAATTCTTCCGACAAACAAAAGTCCAGGATCAGATGGCTTGACAGGCGAATTCTATCAAACATTTAGAGAAGAGCTAACAGCAATCCTCCTCAAACTCTTCCAAAAAACTGCAGAGGGAGAAACACTCCCAAATTCATTCCACGAAGACACCATCACCCTGATACCAAAACCAGAAAAGATATCACAAAAAAAGAAAATTATAGACCAATATCACTGATGAACATAGATGCAAAAATCCTGAACAAAATACTAGCAAACAGAATCCAACAGCACATTAAAAGGATCATACACCATGATCAAGTGGGATTTATCCCAGGGATGCAAGGATTCTTCAGTATACACTAATCAATCAATGTGATACACTACATTAACAAATTAATAAAAACCATATGATCATCTCAATAGATGCAGAAAAAGCTTTTGCCAAAATTCCACACCAATTTAGGATAAAAACTCTCCAGGAAATGGGCATAGAGGGAACCTACCTCAACATAATAAAGGTCATATATGACAAACCCACAGCAAGCATCACACTCAATGGTGAAAAACTCAAAAGCATTTCCACTACGATCAGGAACAAGACAAGGATGTCCAGTCTTGCCAGTCTTATTCAACATGGTTTTGGAAGTCCTAGCCACAGCAATCAGAGAAGAAAAAGAAATAAAAGGAATACAAATTGGAAGAGAAGAAGTAAAACTGTCACTGTTTGCCGATGACACGATACTATACATAGAAAAATCCTAAAGATGCCACCAGAAAACTACAAGAACTAATCAGTGAATTTGGTAAGGTTGCAGGATACGAAATTAATGCACAGAAATCTCTGCCTTCCTATACACCACCAACAAAAAACAGAAAGAGAAATTAAGGAAACACTCCCATTTACCACTGCAACAAAAAGAATAAAATACCTAGGAATAAACCTGCCTAAGGAGGTGAAAGATTTGTACTCAGAAAAGTATAAAACACTGATGAAAGAAATCAAAGATGACATAAACAGATAGAGAAATATACCATGTTCTTGGATTGGGATAATCAATATTGTGAAAATGACTCTACTACAGATTCAATGCAATCCCTATCAAACTACCAATGGCATTCTTCACAGAATTAGAACAAAAAATTTTACAATTTGTATGGCAACACAGAAGACCCCGAATAGCCAAAGCAATCTTCAGAAAGAAAAATGGAGTTGGAGGAATCAGGCTCCCTGACTTCAAACTATACCACAAAGCTACAGTAATCAAGACAGTATTGTACTGGCACAAAAACAGAAATACAGACCAAAGGTACAGGATAGAATGCAGAGATAAACCCACACACATATGGGCACCGAATTTACAACAAAGGAGTTAAGAACATACAATGGAGAAAAGACAGCCTCTTTAATAAGTGGTGCTGGGAAAACTGGGCAGCTACATATAAAAGAATGAAATTAGAATACTACCTAACACCATGCACAAAAATAAACTCCAAATAGATTAAAGACTTAAATTTAAGACCAGACACTATAAAACTCTAAGAGGAAAACAGGAAAAACAGTCTTTGACATAAACCACAGCAAGATCTTTTTTCACCCACCTCCTAGAGTAATGGAAATAAAAACAAAATTAAGCAAATGGGACTTAACTTAAAAGCTTTTGCACAGCAAAGGAAACAATAAACAAGACAAAAAGACAAACCCCAGAATGGGAAAAAATATTTTCAAATGAAACAACAAAGGATTAATCTCTAAAATATACAAGCAGCTCATGCAGCTCAATATCAACAAAACAAACAATCCAGTTAAAAAATGGGCAGAAGACCTAAATAGACATTTCACCAAGGAAGACATACAGATGGCCAAGAGGCACATGAAAAGATGCTTAACATCACTTATTATTAGAGAAATGTAAATCAAAACTACAGTGAGGTATCACCTCATGGTGGTCAGAATGGCCATTATCAAAAAATCTAGAAACAATAAATGCTGGAAAGGGTGTGATGAAAAGGGAATCCTCCTGCACTGTTGGTGGGAATGTAGATTGATACAGCCACCATGGAAAACAGTATGGAGGTTCATTAAAAAACTAAAAATAGAACTACCATACGACCCAGCAATACCACTACTGGGCATGTATCCAGAGAAAACCATAATTCAAAAAGAGACACGTACCAGAATGTTTACTGCAGCACTATTTACTATTGCCAGGACATGGAACCAACCTAAATGTCCATTGACAGATGAATGGATAAAGAAGATGTGGCACATATGTATGATGGAATATTACTCAGCCATAAAAAGAAACGAAATTGAGTTATTTGTAGTGAGGTGGATGGACCCAGAGTCTGTCATACAGAGTGAAGTAAGTCAGAAAGAGAAAAACAAATACCATTTGTTAACGCATATGTGTGGAAGATAAAAAAAAAAAAAAATGGTACCGATGAACTTAGTTGCAGGGCAGGAGTAAAGAGGTAGACATAGAGAATGGACTTGAGGCCACGGGGTGGGAGGGGGAGGCTGGGGCAAAGTGAGAGTAGCATCGATATATATACACTACTGAATGTAAAACAGTTGGCTGGTGGGAAGCAGCAGCATAGCACAGGGAAATCGTCTCGGTACTTTGCGATGACCTAGAGCAGTGGGTTAGGGAGGATGGGAGGGAGGCTCAAGAGGGGGAGATATGGGGACACATGTATGCATATGGATGATTCACTTTGTTGTGCAACAGAAACTAACACAGTATTGTGAAGCAATTATACTCCAATAAAGATCTATTAAAAAAATTAATAAAGAGGCCAACTAATGGACAGCCTCATGTAAATTGATGAAGTTAGACCACACCCTCCCACCTTACACAAACATAAATTCAAAATGGCTTAAAGACTTAAGCATAAGACATGACACCATAAAACTCCTAGAAGAGGTCATAGACAAAACATTCTCTGACGTGAATCATACAAATATTTTCTTAGGTCAGTCTCCCAGCGCAATAGGAATAAAGACAAAAATAAACAAATGGGACCTAATCAAACTTACAATCTTTTGCACAGCAAAGGAAACCATAAACAAAATGAAAAGACAACCTATGGAATGGGAGAAAATATTGGCAAACAATGCATCAATCAAGGGCTTAATTTCCAAAATAGACCAACAGCTCATACAAGTCAACAACAAGAAACAAATAACCCAATTGAAAAATGGGCAGAAGACCTAAAGAGACACTTCTCCAAAGAAGAAATACAAATGGCCAGTAGACACATGAAAAGATGCTCAACATCACTAATTGTAAGAGAAATGTAAATCAAAACTGCAATGAGGTATCATCTCACAGTGGTCAGAATGGCCATCACTAAAAACTCTACAAATAACAAATGCTGGAGAGGATGTGAAGAAAAGGAAACCCTCCTACATTGTTAGATGGGATTGTAAGTTGGTATAACCACTATGGAAAACAGTATGAAAGTTCCTCAGAAAACTAAAAATAGAATTACCATATGATCCAGCAATCCCACTTCTGGGCATATATCCAGATGAAACTCTAATCCAAAAAGACACATGCACCCTTATGTTCATAACAGCACTATTTACAATAGCCAAGACATGGAAACAGCCTCAATGACCATTGACACATGAATGGATAAAGAAGATGTGGTCCATATATACAATGGAATACAACTCAGCTGTAAAAAAGAATGAAATAATGCCATTTGTAACTAAAAGAATGCAACTAGAAATTATCATACTAAGTGAAGTAAGTCGGAAGAGAAAGACAAATACCATATGATATCACGTATATGTGGAATCTAAAGTATGACACAAATGAACCTATCTATGGAACAGATTCAAGGACACAGAGAACAGACTTGTGCTCGCCAATGTGGAGGGGGTTGGGGGAGAGATGGGGTAGGAGGTTGGGGTTAGCAGATGTAAGCTATTATATATGGAACGGATAAACAACAAGGTCCTACTTTAAAGCTCAGAGAACTATATTCAGTATCTTACGATAAACCATATGGAAAAGAATATTAACAAAAAGAATGTATATATCTGTACAACTGAGTCACTTTGCTGTACAGCAGAAATTAACACAGCATTGTACGTCAATATTTTATACTTCAATAAAATAATAAAAAAACAGAGGCCAACTAAGAAGATATTTACATGTGTGTCCAGGGGCAAGGGAGGCACAAAGAGACCTGGGAAATAGGTGTGGGTATGGGTCAATTTACATTTTCCAGGACAAAAAGAAATTCTGCAGAGTCGGTGAGCTTTGAAAACTGTGAAGGTATTTTAAACAGCCCCTCATATTCTGCAAACTTTTACATATCTAACTGTTCAGTCATCTACAGTTTAGTGCACTGAATTTCCAGAATTTTTATAATTTCTCTCCCAAAGTGTGGCATACATTTTTACTTCACTGGTAGTTTAATGCCCAATAAATTATTTAAAATTAGAAACTAAAAAAATATGGAGACGGTCTAACAACTAGAATTCTGTTTTGCCTTTTACAGATTTTTCAACGTATATTAATTGAATGCTTCCTGTGTTCTAGGTACTGTGCTTGATGCCTGGTCACGTGAAACTTCTACTAGAAGAAAAGTCTGGGTATCTGTGCACAGATGGAGCAACTCGTAATTTGTCTGCATGTGAGACACTAATCCTCTGGGGAGAAGGAATTTCCCCAAGCTCTTGGGACACTGCCTCCTGTACCACCGTGGTAAAAGGTCCAGCGGAAAATGATTCAGACACACTCTCTGACCTCATAGATCTTTTATTCCATTTTCCCTAAAACAATAATGATGTTGTAACATTGACAAGGTTGGTGATTCAGAGCTTGCCAAAAATGGTCTTATAAACTAAGCAGATGAGGGAAATAATGCAACATAGAACATACTAGAATTCTTTAATATAAGTCTCCCTTTGTCAGGCAAACAGAGCTATGGAAACTCTGCTTCTGTTTCCTGGCATCTACATATCACTGTGAGTCAGGGTTTTTAAGACTTGACTTTAAAAATAAAGAACTCAAGTCAGCGGCTCAAAAGTGGCATGCACATGACTATGTCAAAGACCATTCCACATTTTCAACGTCTGCTTAAAGGCAAACTTTGGTGGACTTCTTATTGAAACTTACTTTTGAGTAAAATTTAAATTGACGTGATTGGGTAAATTTTGGATTGATTTCAGTTATATTTAGGAAGTAGCCATAAATATTTGCATGAAATAGGAAAAGTGGGCTGTGTAAAATACAAATTTGCATAAAGATTGCTTTTCTATTTTGCCTTGGTGAAGGAAAGTCAGGACCAATGCACAGTTTGGTAGCTGGGCTTATGTGCCTTTTGGAAGAGGATTCATATTTTTACAAAATCAAACTCCTGAAGGGGTCCATGTCCCAAAGAAAGGTTAAATATCACTGCAGTAAACTGTGGACTGTGGGGAAGTATTTTGTTTAAAGAAATACATGGTCTCATATAGTTTGCTTTGAGAAATGGCTGTTTAACGATTGTTGACTGAGTGAAACCACTGCCTAGGAGCAATTCCTTAATGCTCTGCTCCTAGAGAATGCATTTCCTCTCAGGAACCCAAACTGTGCCACAATATGACAGGTAATTCAGCCTCAAAGCAAATGGCAGTCCTAGATAAGGGAGAGAACTAATTCATTATGAAACCGATGAATACAACTTCACCGTGAATATTGTAGACATGTGTCTCCCAGTATTGCAAAACTCTTTTGTTTCAAAATTATTTTGTTTGTTCATTTGCTTTTGTGTGTGTGTGTGTGTGTGTGTGTGTGTGTGTGTGTGAGATGAGGAATCACATGCAAGGACAACACTGTTGTGTAAAACTGCCAATCGTGTAAGGTTGCAGGAAACGCTGCTGAGGATGAGAGGGTGGGGAATAAGGATCCTAGTACTGGTCTCCGCCTTCCTCGCACTAGCCTTCCTATCTCACCCACTCTTCCTATAGGCGCTCTTTCTCTCTCTCTAGAAGTCTGCGCGTGGTCCCCACCCCACCTCCATTCTCTCATTCTCCAGTCCCTGGCTAGGTCCCCTCTCTCCGTTTGTTTTCACGTGTTAACACTCAGACTCAGATTACAGGAAAGCCACAGTTCTGTAAATGGCCTGAGGGAGGGACCGGCTCACATTTCATTCGCCTAGAAATTTAGAATTACAAATTAATCTACAAGAAACAATTGCTGGAGAAATTTAAAACTGATGTGGGCAACAGTCCACACAGTCCCCTTACAGTGGACGCCAGGGCAGAGCGAGAGAGGGGGCCGGAGGGCCGCTATTATGCTCCTTAGTCTACGGCCTCACCAAGAACATTAGCTTTCTACAAGGATTAAGCGAGGTAACTGAAAACGTTTATAGCATTATGCCTCTTATACAGCTACATTCATTTTTGACTTGATGAAATTATCAGCTATTTAACAGCCTTTTAGGGTGTTTTGACTGCAACATTTTCATTTATACCTTAATGCAAAAATGCCAGCTGTAGAATCCCTGTTTGCTAGTGGGGGAGGAGTAGTAAAAAGGAGCTTAGACAAGGTGATATATACAAGGCGTGCTCTCACAAGACAGGCTTTCCTTTCGAATCTTTGGAAATTACTACAGCATTTAAATTAATTTCTCTCTCTCTCTCTTCATTTAGCATTTGCTAAAAATATTTGGTTATGCAAGAAGACCTCAGATCCAGTGTAATTTACATTGACAGTAAAGAGTTGTCAGTATAGGCTAGTGAGAATTTTTATACACTTTTATTCTGTTTTATTGTATATGGTATATCAGCAACATTTCAAGAAATGATATAAAGTAGTGTTTGTATATCAAAATGTTTTTCTCCGTTTAGAGAACCTTTGAAATTAGGAGTCTCAGTTTTCCCTCATAGTTTCCTAAGGGCCCCACTGGTGGGTAGGGCTAGCTCTCAGTATGGTTAACTCTAAATTGTATATAATCCGACTTCATTGTGCAGCCAGTATTTTAGACAACTTTTATATTATTTTTCAGTAGTAGCATATTATTACTATAATTACTCTTGGTGGTGATTAGCCTTTGTTGATTGCTCTCTCATTCCATTATTACTCAATTCCATATGTACATGGCTATGTAGAATCTGAGTGAAGGAGAAGCACTGAAGCAGCAGAGATGGTTTACAATAGAAGACCCAGGGAAGGTTGCTGGCATCGCCCTGGGACTGGAGGAACGGGTAGGATGTCAGTGGGTAGGGATGAGGGAAGAACATTCTAATCACCTCAAGAGCAGTGTGTGTGTAGAATATTGTGAAGAGTTGTTGGGAGCCCTTGGGAGCCTAAGGCACATGGTAGATGAGTGGTGTCCTGGGGAGAAGACTGAAAGGTCTACTGGAAGGTGGATTAAGGGTGGATTATGAAAGGCCTGGAATGGGATAATGAGAAGCTTGAAACTTTTTCCTAGCTAGTGGAAAGTCATCGAGCACAGGGAAGCAGAGGGTATCAGGGCATACTGTTTTAAGCAACTCAAATTTCCCACTTCAGAAATATGAGAAATGGTAGAAGGGATTAGAAGAGTTGGGCAAATACGATTTAGCAACTATTCTCCAACTTCTTTGATAAGACCGAAGAATACCTTAAGGAAAGGGAAGCAGAATGTCTTATGACAATTATTGGAAAAGCTCTAAACCTTTGGTTTTAAATTTCTTTTTTATGCCATAATCTCATGAGCATCCTCATATCTTTTTCTGTCTCTCTCTTCCCTTTTACGCTGCCCACTCCCCTATCCCTTTTACTTAACCTCATTGTGGCATCATCCTCACCAACTTTTTGGAACTCAATTCTGATTTTCTTAGACCCAAAGATGTTCTTATTTGGCCGGATGTACGACAACAGAACATAGCCTAAGTTCATCATCACCAAATATCTATTTTTACTTTTTGCTTAGTTCTGTAGCTCTATGATTGTAATCTTCTCATCTACCTGGAAATTCTGTTCGCCAGTTTAAGGAGCACGGATCTCAACAGATGGGACACTGACCTTTTCATGTAACCTGTATTATTATATGCCTCTGATAGGAAATTAATAGCTCTAATCTTATTTTCTAATGTAACTGGCATCTTACGGGACTCATTAATTAACTAGCCCCTTTAATAACTGAAGCTTACCAAAGGGTATGAGGATTTTACCTTTAAGTTCAAAGCTCTGTTTCAAAATAGAAGGAAGGTGTTTGCTGAACTGGCTAGCTCATCCTCAGTCACAGATATATCTCTCACTCAAAAATATTCTTGCTTTGTTATCTGTCTGATGATGAATTCCTTTCCACACACTTTCTTTCCATGGACAACTAACCAATATACCTGGTTTCTTCTACCAGGAAAGAACATAAACCGTAACATGACTTTTATACAGTATTTTTTATTTATAAAATTGACCTTTTGCTTAAATGGACAGTTTTCCTCTTTATATTTGATGCATATACCCGGGAACACAATCAGAAGATTCCTATCGATTGTTCTGAAGCAATTTAGTTCTGGTCATGGTTGTACTGGATTTGCAATTATACTGAGGAGAGGTATTATTGACTGGTCCTGGTAATTACCACACTGACATCAGATTCAGCCGGAGGTGAAACTAACCTACATCTCCATGTTGGTGTTCCTCTTATAAAAGATCTGCACTGATTTCTTCCAAACCATGGATGAGCAACACATGATGCTATGTTTTAGTCACAGCAATTTATCTCACTATGCAGTTCATTTACTTTTAAGTATAAGCAGCTTAAGGTACTGACTTAGGAAAGATATACATTGAGGAGGTTAATTATCGACCCATGACACATAGACTTTTGTCTAGCAAAACAAATAGGTCACCTTATTTATTAAAACAATGGTTTCTGGACAGGTCTTATTAATAGATGGATTACTCTTGCATGCGTTTAATCAGATTGAATGTGGCCTATTAACTAGTAAATCTATTTTTAATATAAATTTGAATTTCTTAGTTTATATAAAGTGAATATTTATGTAAGCCCCCTAGCAATAACAGTATGTTTATTCTTAGAAGACAGAAATGTTTTATGCACACTAAACTCTGGTATAGTTGATAGTTTTTGGTAGGAAATTCAATGGAACATGTATGTAAATAAATGTTACCTGGAACAAGCGTTCTCTTTTACTTAAAACACCAAGCCGGAGTATACAGAAAAAAGTGCTAATGTGACAATCCATCGGTCCATCTGCAGAGAAGCTTGGCTTAACTAGAGACAGCAGTGTATGCACAGAGATATTAGAAAATGAAAAATATATTGTTCATACTTGGCACATGATTAACAAAAACACACAAGTAATTTGTTCAAAGTAATTCCCAAATACACATATTATGCTTTTGCATTTTCAACAATATGCTTACTTTTGTTTCCTAATTGAAATGAATATGACCAGAGTAAACCATAAGAATACTTTAAATAAGACTCTCATGTCTAGAACACAAAGCTATTCTCTATCAACCACTGATGCAATAGGCCCTCAGGTTTTATTTGTTTTAAAAAAAAACCCAAATAATTATTATTATAATTTGAAAGTTTGACAGGGAAACAATGTCGACTACTTCTGCCTACAGAAAAAAAATTCATTTATCTGCAAAGTCCAGACAAATTTTTTTGTTTTTGTTCACTTTTGGTCAACTTATGTTTAGGCTCATTGTACTTTCAATTTCGACTATGAAAGACTGCTGCTTTTTCACTGTCTTATGAAGTGCAATCTTTCTAGGATCAATATGATACCCTTAAATGGGCTGTAATCATACCTTTCTGGACAGACTTGTTCTTACTGTAGAATTTAGATAGTATAGTTCTTCAGTGGGAGATCCATCTAACAACTGAGAAATTCTTCACAGAGCTAGGAGATCTTGATCACATGACATTTCTGATTTAATCCACCCAGCCACAAAAGCGCTGGTTCAGGAATCGGCTTATTACGGAAGAGGTAGACCTACCCTTTCCAATCTGTCAGGCTCTCACACGAACTAGCCTGTTGAGAAATCTGCATTTGCCACCTTCTGAGCTAAACAATATTTTAGAATTCTAGCTTTGAGGAGCTGGACCAATTAATCAGAGAGAAAGCAGGTTTCAATGATTTCAATGTGGTCCAATTAACACAGGGAAGAGAAATACTTAGTTTTGTGGTCAGAGGAAGCACACAAATCTCTCCATAGTCATCTTGCTAAGAGTGCCTTCAGTCTCTCAGGGTGCCTTATAACAGAGTACAGATGGTCCAGTACAGACCCATCACCACCACTCAGAAAAACACTGTTAATCAGGGGAGACATCAAAAGCATCAGCTCGACATCCTGGAGGAGAGGTGGCAGGAGCAGACAGTGCTGCTGATGCCGACATGCTAGGGTGGTATCTGGAAGGGAGGCTTTCTCTACTGGCAGGCAGAAAACACTGAGGCCTGAGTAACTTGGGTGAGCAAAAGTTTTATCTAAAGTATTCAGAAAATGTGCGCAAAAGCAAATGTTTGGTTTAAATTAAGTGCCTAAGAGACTCAATTCCTTGTCTTTTTTTTGTTGATAGGGATGGGATGGTCAATTCAGAAAGAAGGGGAACAAGGATATCCTATTTGAGACTCTTTTTACAATATTTGCAGAGATTTACTACTATTTCCAAAGGTCATGTAGGGAGATATTAGATGTAAGATATCTTATCTCTTAAACTGTACTCTAAACTCCTGTCATGTAGGGATTATCATGTTTCTTATCCATTCTACACCATGTTTTTTACCCATTTCTTATGCATTCTACAGAGCACATAGGGACCAGTCTAGGAATGGCTGTGAAATAAAATTATTGAATAGCCTCCTTTACTAATGCTGTCTTCTTTTGTTACAGAATGCTAAGTCCTTCTTGTCTGCAGATAAAATGCTGTTTTTTTTCTTTTCTGTTACACAGAATTACCAGTTAAAAACAAAAGAAAAGTTTGAATGGAGTCAAAACACTGAAGTAAATTGAAAAAAGAGCCAACAAAAGATGTTGAGTCATTTTAAAGAAACCATAAAGTTGAAATGAAATAGCAATGGAAAATGGGACAAATAATCCATTTCTTCTCCAATGAATGTAGGTGCCTTTGACACAGTCAAAAAAATCACATCAATGGTTTTTCAGTGAATCATACTGTCTCGGGACAGCTCGATGCCTTGTGACATTTCCCTGATCATATAAAACATTAAGCTCTACCCAGTAGCCAGAGAACAAAGAGAAAAGCAAAGGCACAGACTTAATATTAACAGTAAAATCTACCTCTAGGAAAATACTGTACCTCTTTGAGTATAATACAGAAGTACAGACAGAGAAACATGGCATGCTCACTCTCTGAACACACATGTATATATACATACGTATGTGTGTGTGTGTATATGTGTATATATATGTAAAGATGTCATACTTTTAATTTTAAATTCACAGTTTACTGGCTATCTGAAAGTCAGTATCACACATTTAAATTTGGTTTTGCCAGAGTTTTCGGTAATGATGAACTCTTACATTTGCAAAATTGAGTTAGAATGTTTAATACAATATAATATGAGATTGAACCAGATGGACCTTTTCTTTATAAATTAGGTCCTTGGAAAATCTGGACACTTTTTGGAGGGACTCCTGAATATTCCCTCCAACACATCTGCACATCCCCATTGGGTGCGTGGGGTGGGGCAGGTGACACCCAGACAGCAGCGTGGCCATGCCTCCCTGTGCTGTTTGTACAATGGCCGCCATCTTCCTGCTGTCCCTGCTTTGCCATAGTTAGTGACTGAGATGGGAACGCGTGGGCCTGAGGAATGCTGAAACGAACTGTTGCTCATGTCATTAAAAACTCAACTAGGCAGAAAGCTAGGAATGGAGCAGTTGACAAAGATAAAGCCGAGAGCTCTGTGGCTTATCCTTAATTAGGTGTTGGCATTGGTTCTTGTCAAACAAGGGAGATTAGGGACTGTGATGGGAACGCGTGGGCCTGAGGAATACTGAACCGAACTGTTGCTCATGTCATTAAAAACTCAACTAGGCAGAAAGCTAGGAATGGAGCAGTTGACAAAGATAAAGCCGAGAGCTCTGTGGCTTATCCTTAATTAGGTGTTGGCATTGGTTCTTGTCAAACAAGGGAGAGAGTGTGTGCCGCAGACACTGACGCACACAGACAGCCCTAGTCACAGTTGGAGAGAACACAGAGTGCATTCAAGCTGGCATTGAAAGGGATTTAGATAAGTACTTGAGGTAACAAAAATCGAAAAAGGAGGATGATAGCAATGGAAGCTTTAGATGAATTGCAACTGAGTGCACCTTTATTACAGCTTATCAGTGTGAAGACAGCTACAAACCAACCTTCCTAGTGCATTTCTCTTCACGTTCTCCTGGATTAAAGGTCAAAGTAACTCAAATTTATATGTTCCGTCTCCCTGTCTCAGTCTCTCCCTTTGCTCACATATAGGTAGCACACATCTCAGGGACTGGGGAACGCTGGCATGAAGCTTCTACTCTTTGAATGAAGCAAAGGCCTTTTCTCATTGGAAAGGTTCCATTGATTTAAAATAATTATCTCATGGGAAGAGGTCGCAAATAATGCAACATTAAAAGGTCACAAAAATGTTACTGGCATAAATACATGCATGGTGATGGGCCCATTCTAATCTCTCTTGTCCATAACTGTGGTTCTATCTTGCAACCATTTGACATATTCAACTAGCTAATATTCCGGTTTATTAGAACACTGTCTATATGTATTCTCAACATACACAAAAGCTGTGTGTTTTCATAATATGTATAAGCACTTCAGACGGTAAGCTGTGCACATTGCAGCTAGCAGATGGTAGCTCTTATCACAGATAAAAGCACATATATATGTTTCTGTAACGACACCCTCAGAGAGAACGGATAAGAGAAGAATCCTCTCCACATCACAGCTTACATTACCCATCTACTTATGCAGCAAACAGCATATGTTTTACTGCTGTGGAAAGGCAGTACTTGAGAGGAAAATATGATTAAAATAAACTCAGAAATAACTTTACGGATAAATACAAAAAAGTATGCTAATTGGAAGTTAGGTGTGCATGTGCCTGCGCAGGTGTGTGTAGGGCGGAACTTACCAAGTTCCAAAAGTGAGACAATAAAAAGTACATTGTGGGGTTGCCAGATAAAATGCAGGATGCCCAGTTAAATCAAATTTCAGATGAGTAGTGCATAAGCATTTAGTGTAAGTATATCCCAAATACTGCTTGTCCCATGTCTCATGCAATATTTGGGAGACAGTCATGCTAAGTATCATGAATTCTATCTGATTATTTATTTGACATCTGCTTATCTGAAATTCAAATTTAAATGGGTGTCCTGTATTTTTATTTGCTCAATATGACCACCACAGTCTTGTGTTGCTGTTATTAAAGTTTTAAACCAATGCTCCCAGTGTACCGGGTGAAAAGGAAACCATCAACAGGCATATCTATTCTGGAAGAATACCATTCCAGTCTCTTTCTGTGCACACAAAGCCAGCAGGGGTTGTGAACAGTTGTCTGAATGATGCAGTCAAGAAGAGAGCCAGTGTGAATAATTTAGGACATACATCTCTCGATCTCCCACCCTCACCACACCCCCCCACCCCGAGTTTTTGATCCTGGTTTGGAACTATCTGCATAATTGCTTTACTTTGGTTCCATAACACAGCTCTTTTTTTTTTTTTTTCATTTATGAATTTGGGTTATTATTTCAGACTAAGATCTATTTGCACTCATAAAAAAGGAGACAGACTTTAAACACTCCACATGTACACATTTGTATTCTTAGGGTGAGATCGGCATTCAACTGGAAGGTTAAATGGAGTTCAGATAATTTTTTTTTTATTCTTTGCTCTGGCTTTTGTCTCCTGTCTTTCAGCAAAACTGAATAAAGATGTCTCCATTTTACACCAAAAGATTCAATTACTTCTCGAATGCTGGGTAAACATCTGCAGATGAATGATCTTAACAAATGTATTTTGATTCCACACAAACTTATGTGACACTTTTGTTTTCTTTCTCCAAGATCAGAGAATAGATTCATGCCTGCTTTTCTGAGCCTGAGCCTCCACGCCACGAGCACTGAATTTTTGGCAGGCAGCCAACCAATCTCTGTAGCCCAGTGAAACTCTGATTCCATCTGCTCCAGCAGCGCAATATATTCCACTTCAGGTCAAAAGCAAGGAGCCAGCAGTATTAACATTACACTAATCTGTAAAGACATTTTCACTGGGCTAGATAGGCTAATGTTACACAGGCTTCCAAAGCTTCAAGGGTAAGGAGCAACAGTAATTGTCAGGGGGAAACTCAGTGGGCAGTGGATTCTTGCCGAGAATATTCCAAGATGAGGCTAGATGGATAGTTCTAAAGAATGAGGGGAGAAAGAAATACCTCTTAAAAAAGGCAAGTTGCTATCTTGTTAACAGGTATTTTAAACACAGTGTTGATCCATATGTTTAGTGATGCAAACTCTACCATTCTATTTTTCCTGTTTATTCCTGTATCCCAAAACTTAAGTGCGCATGCGTGCGCGCGCACACACACACACACACACACACACACACACACACACACACACACACACACACACTCGAAGACTACTAAATAACTGATGAAGACTACAATCTCCATTAAAAACCTAGATGGAAATTCGTTGCTCTAAGTATAACCTTGGTGTTACAAAATCAGAATCATTCCCAAGCCCTTAAAACATTTTAAAAATAAAAGTAAGCATATGGCTAACCCCTCACCACCCTTCCCCATCCCTCTTGGCTATTTTGCTGTTTGTAGAAAACATGATCAGTTCAGGGATACGCAACTCTGTAATCAATTGCTCCGTTAAGTGTAATCTACGAAGGATTTGATTAAAGGCCTTTGATGGAAAATATACTGAAGGAAAATACTCTGAAAGCAGATTAACGTATACAATGGAAATTTAATACCAGTAAAAAAAAAAAAAAAAGGGTCTTTTTCATTTCTCTGGTTCTTTACTTGAGGGGGGTGTGGTGGAAGCAGTTTAACATTCATGCCTTCAGGCGCATCAGAAACCATTAAGAACTACATTTCAGGAAATTGTAATGAATAAAAATTCAATTTAGACTGCTTGATTTTCTTTTAGCAGAAGAGGAAAAATGTTTGGCTGCAAAAGAACTATTTGAAAATCCCCACAATTAGGAAGTACACAGCTATGTTTTTGCTATAATTTAAAGTGATGCAGAGTTGACGTGAAAAATTATTTTGTGTTGGAATAATAGATTTCCCTCTACATGGAAATATGCTATCTCTATAATGTAAAAAGTAGCAAACAGACACATAATTTCAGTTTTCTTTGCTTATTAATGTAAGTGAAAACCTAGGGTTATATATTTTGAAGTTTTCACCCATGTTCCTTTTTTAAAAAAGACTAAATATGAAAGTTGTTTGGAAATGAGTAAAACCATTGGACTTTTCAATCTCAGAAAATAATAAAGAAAAATTGGCAAGCATTTTTATCGTACTGGTTTAACAGTTAGTGCCTCTCTATATTCCTTGTCATAAAAATTTGCTTATGAAAGGAACTAAACTTGCATGGAATTGAAGAACCTCCCCTCGTTTAAAAAAAAAAAGAGTTCTTACTCTAAATGGAAAATTCGTACAGGGCACAGATGAACGAATATGCATGAGTCTTCATGCACTGATATACATATGATTTCTCATCTACAAAGACTGGTTTGGAAGACTTGTTATCTGACCAGAAAAGCCTGTAGTAAGTTGAGATAAAGGAGACTGACTCCAATCCCCTCGGCCTTTGCAATTGCTTTATATTCTAATCACTGCACTAAGCATCTGTCCCCGGCAGGCAGCTTGTTCAATCTAGCAGATAACGAATGCAGCCCGATGGTGGCTGTGCTGGCCCTTCCCCTTGTGCGAGGAGCTAGTGTTCCATTCTTCTGATTAAAACAGGCAGTGGGAAAGCGCTCTCAGAGCTGTAATTGCCTCCGTTATGAAACATCTTCACCTGTTAGCCAAAGCTAAGTTGAATCACAGCAGAAATTATTAACAGTGGCTGTTTTCAAGCCAGCTTAATTTGAGCTGATGCTGCTTTTCACTTAACACAGATGAATAGGTGTGCAGGACGAGAGCCTGAGCGGAGATGACACCTCAATGAATATTTGCTCCCAGCCCTGCTGCGGGGAGCTGGCTTGCACAACAACAGACAATTGTGAAAAAGCGAAGGGAGGGGAGCACTGGACAGGACTCGCTTCTCTCCCGTCACCTTCTGTACTCAGGAGAACTTCCCTACGGATGGCAGCTTTTGACAGCTAAATCATTTGTGCAATTAGTTTCCACAAATGTTGGCAAACACAAACTGTTTTTGGGGGGTGTGCACAGTGGTGCGGGGAACACTGCCTTGCTTCAAACATGGCCAGAAACACTCTTTTCAGAGAACCGAACAGGCATTAAAATTTAATGGTCTGCTTTCATTTTCCC
>NW_006792404.1:1320108-1322148 GCF_000442215.2 Lipotes vexillifer
CCCTACAGTGTGCTTCAGGATGATTATAAATTACAGCATTCTGCTTACTTTTGACGGAGTAAGTCATATATCAGCATTTGATTTAGAAGCAATGTGTGCTTGACAAGAGACACATCTTGCAGATATGATTTATCACAGAGCTCTTTTTGTTTGTTTCAGAAGAAAAGAGCTGCACAGGAGGGTCAGCACTGTGAAGGTGACAGCCATCCCTCGTAGTAGGGGTATGACTGTGACTTCAGACAGTGGATCTGAAAAGTCTGAAAATTCTGAATATATCTTATTTTCCAAATTGAGAAATCCTTTTGTTTGTTCTCTAAAGCTCAACATGATTCCCCCAAATCTTGCTCTATTTTTTTTTTTTTTCCTTGCGTTATGCGGGCCTCTCACTGCTGTGGCCTCTCCCATTTGCGGAGCACAGGCTCCGGACGCGCAGGCTCAGCGGCCACGGCTCACGGGCCCAGCCGCTCCGCGGCACGTGGGATCCTCCCGAAACGGGGCACGAACCCGCGTCTCCTGCATCGGCAGGCGGACTCTCAAGCACTGCGCCACCAGGGAAGCCCCTTGCTCTATTTTTTAAAACAAATTTTCTGGGAGAAGATGAGCAAGGCAGTATAGATATGGGAATCTTTTCTCAAAGTTGGGTGGGGTGTCATGGGCAAGATGTCCTCCTATATTCCCAGGGTAGTTTGGGAAGCTGCTGGCTTGGAGGGTCTCTGATGCAATATGATTGGTCTAGGAGAGAGGTTGAGAGCAGATGGGGGAGTTTTCAGTTGGATGGCTGTGGGGCTAGAGGTTTGAAACATAAAGGCAGTGTCTGATTCTTCTGTCAGCTGGTGTATTTCTTTGCCTTTGAGGTTATGTCTGCTGGTGAACTGAGTTGTAACATAGCCAATCCGTTCATATCGGCATCTCTTTATCATTGGCTCTGGTAGCTGCAGCCAAAACAACTGTGTGGGGACCTATAAGATCACTAAGTGGTTTCACCAAACAATTGGCTGGGCCATGTTTTATCTATCAAGTCTGACTAATAATTATAACAGAACTGCAGAAATTCCACATATTATTTCAAAATCACACTTCACGGTATAATGTATAACCTGGAAATACATTTCCCTTCTTTGTCTGTTATCTATCCTTGTAAAACCAAGCTTACCTCTCACCTCATATCCTCTGGGTAGTTTCCTCAACACCTGCAGTTAGTTATTCATGACCTTATCTCTTTAGACAGTTTATTCTAATTCTTTTGAGCAGTTACCTGTGGTCTTCCTTCCCTGCCCCCCATGCTATTTTCTAAGGTCCAACTGTTAATCATTTTCCTCTCCACAGTTGCTATCAGCACAAATAGACTGTCAATAAAATTGAGTAAATGTTGAATGAATGAACGTATAAATGAATGTATATTTTAGGTCAAAGAAAGAAGTGAGAGTATACTGCAGAGCTGACAATACAGGTTTCTTCTTTCTATGTAGGAAAAGAAATTCTAGTTTTTAGCTGGGCACTTGGCTTTCTGGAATAAAGACTGTATTTCCCAGCTTGCCTTGTAGCTAGATATGACCATTTTCTAGATCAGTCAATGGGATTTAGGTAGAAATGGTATGGTAATTCAAGAGGTGACCTTGATCATGGCTGGGAAGAAGCTGTAGTGGCTAGAGTGCTAGCAGTCATTTTGGAGTCCAGGGTCCTGCTGGGATTAAAATCCCTGTATAGCAGAGCAACAAGGTATAAGGCATTAGAGGCTCTGATACCACAGAGACTACATCAGCCCTGGACTAATTATTTGCAGGTTTCCTGTACGTGCAAAGGGAAAAAAGAAACCATTCACACTATGTGTGAATTGAAATCCTTACTATGGTTTACCAGTAGTACCTGCTACATAATTTGTGGGATTCAGTACAAATAATTTTTGAACAGAGGAGCTTGTTGTTTAAAAATTATTAAGAGTCTTCAAGGCAACAACAGCAGAGATACAAGCTAGCCCAGAGCTCTTTTAAGCACAGGAAGCTTGGCTCATTTTGTACCAATCCCTTCCTTACCTGCTGA
>NW_006792404.1:1322158-1325316 GCF_000442215.2 Lipotes vexillifer
GCTGAACTTTAGCCACATTGGCCTTGTTTCTGCTTCCTGACCATACTAAACTCTCTCCTGCTCAGGACATTTGCGCTTGGCTATTCCAAGCCAGGGAACACTGCCACAGTTAATTGCAGTATTCATGCTTCCTATGCTGGCTCTCACTCTACCTTTATGAAGCAACAAATTAATGTCACATCTTTAGAAAAGTCCTTTGCAGCACCTCTCCACCCCCAGTATTATATATAGTGTCTTCTTATTTCTAACAATAGCATACCTATGCCAGTTCCTTATTTTATTGCTTTCTTGTTTGTTTCCTTTTAAAAATTACCCAAATCCTCTAGACTCTAAAGTAAGCTTCCTGAGGGCAGGTGCTTTCTGTGGCTTATTCATGGATAAATAAAGACAACCTCAAGCATGTGATCTAGGTCATTTGGGTTCAAGAGTAGATTTCTCCATGTTTTTTAAACATTTTACCAATTTATCCTATAATTATTTAATTTTCTGTATTTGGTTACAAGGAAGTGGCCCTGTAAAGATAGAGCTGATTTGTGTAAATATTTCCCAGACTTGTCAGATGTGTGAAAAAGGAGGGATTTCTCTCTGATGGACATCTGTTTGTATTGCAATTAGCGCGCGCGCGCGCACACACACACACACACACACACACACACACACACACACACCTTGGAAAGCAAGACGACCTACCCCCCTCCCCACAACTTACTGTCTACATTGACATGACTACATGAAGTATTCCTTTTCTTCATTAGCATAACTTTACTATGCCAGGAGAGTCTTGCCCAGGCAAATAACTTGACTGTTCATCATAGGAAATTTCTGAATACACAACAACCCTTCAACAGAAAGCATCACCAGAACATTTTACCTACAGAGAGTTTGAATCCCTTTCCTCAAAAATCCTTACTGGCTATTTCTACCAATTCTAAATTTTATATCATGATCCTTACCCAATCCTAGTCAAGTCCCTGCATTGGAAGATCCACTTTACACCAAACTTTCCATTCTCAATAAATCCTGACCTGGCCTTCCATCTCCAAGATGCTACCAAAGGTAAGGTGGTATCGTCCATTACTGTGGTCAGCACCTCAGCTTTATCTTCTCAAAAGCATATGCTGCTGAAATGTGGGGAGCCAGCATTTGACAACCCTAAAGCTATTCTTTTAAGTGTGGGTTTATAAATCTGATTATTCAGGATGATCAGTTATTCAGAGAGGTAAATATAATGCTTTCTCTCTCTTGCGAAAGGGCTTTTCCTTACAAACATAGCAAGGTCAAAGGTTTACATAAGTAGTGATGTATAATGACACCCGTGTAAGTCAGAGAGCATTCAAAACATATTTCCATACTGTTCTGCCCAATATGGCAGCCATTAGACATATATGGCGATTGAGCATTTGATATGTGCTTTGTCTGAATTGGGATATGACATAAGTGTAAAATATATCCCAGATTCAACGACTTAGTATGAAAAAAAGAATGCAAAGTATCTAATTAATAATTTCTATATGATTATATGCTGAAATGTAGTATTTGGGATATAATATACTATCAGTAGATAATATAATACTTGGATATAATTAATATATATAAAGGTAATATATAATATACTATTAAAATTAATTTTAACAGGTTCTTTACACTTTAAAAATACAGCAACTAAAAAATTTAAAATGACATATATGGCTTATGTTATAGTTTTATTGGACAGTGCTGTTTTCTCCCTAGTTAAAAAAGACCGAGGAAACAAAAAAACCCTGGCAAATTGCATTATCAATAAAGAGGTCATGATATATATTTTTTTCTCTTGTAATGCCATACTTCTCCAATGTTAGTTATTTATTTAAAGATCTTCCCTAATATAACTAGAGACAATATTTTCAACATGTAAAATATTCGTGGTAAGTGGGGTTTCTTGGTCTACTAGAAAGCATTAAGAGGAATTACCCTTAAAAGTTGAAAAGCAGTTACAAGTTGTTTTGCTTTCGAATTAACTTTTAGAGGAAAATCTTCCACAGCTGGCTTTACAAGAGTCATTTCAACAAACAGGGCAAGTAAGGAAGCCCAGGTATTAATCTGTGTTTGTGGTAAATGGCCAGATAGATCTGTGACTGAACAATGTAATCCAATTGTGCTGAGAAGCAGAGGTAGTCTGTAATTTTTCTCTACAACTGGCTCTTTTGTCTGGAGAATGATGCCTGGCCAATACCCTTCGTGTGGGCTGTGGAGGGAAATATGCATATCTCCCTTCTGTCCTGTTGTGTGCTTGAAAATACTATGACCTGATGTGTTAGACTACTGGGGATGGTATACAATTGCTTCTTGAAAGTCATTTTTGAAAATTTGACCCTAACTTTTACTTAGGATAAATGAGAGATGACACAATCTCAGGGCCATTGACAAAAGCTAAAACAGGAACAAGGCAAGATCTGGCGTCAAAGTTTCCTGACCTGAGGTGAAAGAAGAGAGAGACGCTTGTAAGGATGAGAAGTGAGTAAATAAAAGTCCTACAGGGGAGGCAACCTTATTCTTTACCACTAAGGGCAAGGAAACTCAACTTCATTGCCACTTAATCCTCTGCAGCATGAGACTCAAGACTTAGTTAGACCATATAGCTACCCGTCAGGTGACTAAGATCTCGGTTCTTTTTTTTTTTTTTTTTTTTTTTGTGGTACGCGGGCCTCTCACTGTTGTGGCCTCTCCCGCTGCGGAGCACAGGCTCCGGACGCGCAGGCTCAGTGGCCATGGCTCACGGGCTCAGCCGCTCCGCGGCATGTGGGATCCTCCCGGACCGGGGCACGAACCCGTGTCCCCTGCATCGGCAGGCGGACTCTCAACCACTGCGCCACCAGGGAAGCCCTCAGTTCATTTTAATGCATAAAGTTTGTGAGTTGCATTCTCCTTCAAAGTTCCTTGACCTCTGAAGTTGTTTTCATGTTTGACAGTATTTCGAATGTTACCTCCTCACGCGTTGAATATGTAATGTTAACAAACGATAATTTCAACAACATTTAGATTTATCATAAACTGTTCCTATCTATAATTCTTCTCATGCTTTAAACAGGGAAATAGAAAATGTTTCAGGACAAGATGATATAGTAGCTCTGAATTTTGACTCTTCAGATCGGCTATTTTGGCAGCTCAGTCACTCTTTC
>NW_006792404.1:1325326-1326372 GCF_000442215.2 Lipotes vexillifer
GATGAAACTTCCTTAATACTGTTTTTTTTTTTTTTGGTGTAAGGAATCAAGAAAAGAGTTCTAGAACTTTATAAGAAAATTAAGAATTTTGTAAGAATATTATTTTCCATTTTTTCCAAGGAGGAAGAAACATTGGAACTCATTCAGAAAATCTTGTTTTTTAAAAATTTCTAGGTAACTTCAGCATTTAGCACAGAGAGCTGGAAGAAAACTGTAATATACATAAAACCTGAAATAATGATTACTTAAATACCATGACATGAATCTCTGGAGTTGGCCTTTGTCGTTAAAGATGAATAGATGTTACTTCCTAATCTGATTGCTTTGCTAAAAAGATCTACTCTGTATAGTCATGATGAACCCAAGCTTATGATACTCATCTCCCTCCAGGGATCAAGTTTCTGGGGCAGAAAAACTGTGTGTACAGCAGAGGAGGTACTTTTGTTTACTTCAAAGGGAAGACAACAACTAAGCAGATGTACTGAGTACAGCCTATGTTTATTCAAAGATAAATAAAAACTATCACAGTAAATGATGGTAGAGTTTAGAAATTCTTGTTCTCAACTGTCTGCTTAATCTTTTAGTTTAGAATACTATTTTGATGCTTTTTTTAGAAGAAAAAAATGCATTTCCATTTGTGCTACCTTTATCTTTTATCTGTTTGTCCTATTGCTATCTGGGGATCTTGTCTTCTTTGAGTTTTTGAGAGAGACTTCAGTTTGATGGTGTAGGGAAAAAGTGATTTGAACCCTGAATATAAATCCCATATATTATGAATTGTTTAAATCAATGAACTCACTCCAGGCTTTATCTATAAGGAATAACTTAATTTCAGTGGATAGAAAACCAGACAAAATGAGTGTAAGTACAAAAGTAATTTATTGATCTGTGTAACTGAAAAGCCTCATTTGTTTCTGTAGGTGAGGTTTGATACAGCAATTCAAAGTTGTCACAAAGGACCTTCCATTGCCCCTCTAGATCACAGAATTGCTGCTTCCTTTGAAGACCTCAAATCCCCATACCACTATTTCCAGTGAAAGGGAAAG
>NW_006792404.1:1326382-1330086 GCF_000442215.2 Lipotes vexillifer
AAGAGTCACCTCTTAGGATGGCTCCCAGGAAAATTAGTCTTTGTGGCAGTGTTATGGGCGGAACTGTGTCCTCCCAAATTTCCTATGTTGAAGTCCTAACCCTTAGTAACTCAGTATGTGACTGTATTTGGAGATAGGTCTTTGAAGAGGTAATTAAGTTAAAATTAGGTCGTTTATTTAGGGAGAGGCCTAATCCAATATGACTGGTATCCTGGTAAGAAGAGATTAGGAGACAGAACCACACAGAGGGAAGATCATGTGGAGACAGAGAGGAGACGACCATCTATAAGCCAAGGAGAGAAGCTTCGAGAGAAAACAAACCTGCCAACACCTTGGTCTCAGACTTCTAGCCTTTAGAACTATGAGAAAATAAATTTCCGTGGTTTAAGTCACTCAATCTGTAGTATGTTAATACAGTAGCCGCACCAAGGATACCCAGAATTTCTAGCAAAATTCCAACGGCCACTTTGATGGAAATTGCTTAGGTCATGTGCCACTCCTGAGCATTATGACCATCAGCATTAAAAAATGGATTTGCTTGAGTCAGTCAGTGTTTGCCCGTGACTCTGGGGAAGGGGAGGGACTCTTCCCTAGCCAAAGGACAGGGCTGAGATTCAAGGTCTTTTCGTAGTCCATGGGTTTACTCTCTTAAGACAAATTTTTGTTCTTGGAACTTGTAAATATTTTTAAGATATCATCTTCCAATATATGTCTTCCTTTAATCATATTCTTACTTTAATCCAGGTACTTGGGGCCCTTCTTGCATAACCTGAAGTTACAGTCTAAGACCAATAAAAACAAAACAACAACAAAAAACTAAAAACGAGTAATTTACTGCATCCGAATCATTTCCAAGAGCCAGTTGTGAGGATTTTACTGAAGGACTGTACGAGGAAATGGAGGTCAATATTGCCCACCATATAGCAAACAACTTAATAAAACTCCTATTGAAGACAAGCCAGCCCTCTGCTCCTTTGTTGACCTCCCCTGTCCTCTGCCCCAGCGCACTCTGCTTTGCGGCCCTCCCTTCATCACTCCTACTGCTGAGTATCTTCCCTGGGTGTCCACATGGGGAGCTCCCTCCTCCCTTCAGGTCTCTGTCCAAACTTAGTCTTACCCGTGAGGTCTTCTTTGATCACAGCACTCTCTCTCTCCCTTCCCTATTTAATTTTCCTCCATTTTACTTGTCCTCTAGATTTCCTTGTTCCCAGGTTTATTATGTGCCTCTCTCCTTTAGACAGGTCCATGAGTGTGGAAATTTTGTCTGTTCTATTTCCAGCTGTAGCCTTCATTATTTAAAATCTTGTTTAGAAAATAGAAGTCATACAATACATTTTTGTTGAATGAACACATTTTTTTTTTACTGGAGTTTCTCTACAGTAGCCAGTCATTGGGTCTCCTACCACTGAGGCTTCCCCAGCATGCTTCCCAAATATCCCCATGGTCACTAAGAGTGAATTTCTTTAGAAGACAGTAGGATAGTATTAATTATATAAATAGATATATGACATACATAAGACATATATATGTATACAGGACATATATATACACACACGTTTGTGAACGTCTTTGTGTATATATGTATATATTCATACAGACACACATTTTCTGTGACACTATTAAAGCCGTCTCTTCTCTCTGTCCTGACTGCCTGACTCATGTGCCTGTTGGCAGGGAGTGGAACTGTATGATCTTCCCAGGCCTAATCCAAATCTATCACTGCGGAACCAATGAATCCTGCTCCCCAAGTGAATAGTATAAACATAAGAACCCGATGATATCCTGTGACTCCTTCAGTTACTATCAAAGAGAAGTCACAGCAATCAAATTACTATATCGAGTTGTTTTTTCCAGCAGAATGTTTGTCATTCTGAGATTTCTTTTACATTTGCTTTTCTGAACCTTTAAAGAAGGCAATATACTTCCTATTGCCTTTTGTAATCAGACTCAATTTTTTTTTAACACGGCCATATGTTTTACATAATCTGATCCCCCATTATCTCATCAGTTTTATCTCTTGCCACTTTCCCTCTCATACTCTTTCTTTTTTTGCCACCCATACCAGCTTCTTTCTTCCTCGAATGCACTGTGCCCCTTCTACCTTCTAGAGCAGGTCAGAGAGTGTGAAGGTGAAGCTGAACATGCATGCTTGCCTTTGTGCTTAAAGTCCAAATCCTTGAGCTGCCCCACACAACACCAATACCCCTCTACCTCTAAGGTATGGAAAGGGGCTTATGCAGAATTAGCTTCATGCAAATCATTTGGGGTTCATTCAATACAGAAAGAAGAAGCAAAAATCATGGATTTTATGACACTCTTGGTACTTAGGCCAGATTCTTTGCCTGTTAGTGGGAGGGAGCCAGGAAATTTGAATAAGCATGAGGCTGTACAGCCTGGCTTTCCTAATTGAGTCTTTTGAGAAGTGGACAGTCTTGGTGCCACCTGTTACTATCCCACCATAAATGGCTACCATCTGAGAATAAAGCCAGTGTTAGAATTGCTAGTACCTCAAAGAGTTCTGTTTCACTTTCTTAGATTTCAAAGGTGACTCAGCACTTTTAACATATCTAGTCAACTGGTAGCCAAGACTGCAGGTGCGCCTCTTGTGCTATCAGGGAAACCAGGGTCACCTGCAGAGAAAAATCCTTCGGACACATAGGTCCTCTCATCTGCAGTTTGCTTTGGCTGTAATACTAGCCCTGTCCTCACGTCCACCTTTAGAAGCCGTTGACCCTTCCACAGGCTTCTAAACTTCATGAAGGCAATGATACTGTTTACCTTGTATGACTATCTCCAGTGGCCAGCATAACACCTTGCACATAATAATTATTTCTTAACTTAAGGAATGAATCTTATATAGAGTTAAATTTATATAACTTAATTCAATTTCAGTGAATGAAATTGATAATAGAGAGAAAATTTGACATATGGTTTCACAAGGTTTACACATGTACGAGGCATCTTTACTGCAGTCAGAAACTGTGATAAAAGACACAGAAGATATGAAAACATCTCCACTTGCAATAAAGCACTGCTATAATATTAATAAATTGGAAATCACATAAACTAAAACAACAACTATTTCTTTAGCTTATATCATTTGCTGGCACTTTAATAAAAAAATTCCTACTTACTACAATACCCAATGTAGGTATTACTACATCTAGTTTTTCTGCTGAGGACACTAAGGCTCATTAAAGTTAAAGACCTTCACCAAGTTCACACTGCTGATGAGGTTTCTCAGCTGGGATTTAAGTATACTGTGCTCCTCCTGGTACCCAGGCAACAGCTACTGTTGGTATTTCCATACAGGGTAACTGATGTGGCCATCCCTGTGGCTGTGCTGGGATCCTTAACACCTGAGAGAGCAGCTCACAAGATAAAACAGACAGCTCCGTAATCTGGAATCTCAGAAGTGCTGGTGTGGCCGGAGCAGAGGGTGCTTTGGGCTGAGGGTTGAAAGGAGGAGAGAAAGACTCAAAAGCAGCTGGGAGGGGAGTTTTGGGAGCAGCTTCCCATTACCAGGAGCATCTCTTCCCTGGAAGTACCTGGGTACTACAGAACAGCTTTAGAACCTTTTAGTTTGACCTGGGGTAGAGAGGGTAATGAGAGAGCTTTCTGTGTCAAACGATATTCTAGTATTCTAAATTAAAGAATCAATTTCATGAATTTTATCCCTTTTCTTTTTTTTTTTTTTTTTTTGG
>NW_006792404.1:1330305-1331770 GCF_000442215.2 Lipotes vexillifer
GGCGGTACGCGGGCCTCTCACTGTTGTGGCCTCTCCCGTTGCGGAGCACAGGCTCCGGACGCGCAGGCTCAGCGGCCATGGCTCATGGGCCCAGCCGGTCCGCGGCATGCGGGATCTTCCCGGACCGGGGCACGAACCCATGTCCCCCGCATCGGCAGGCAGACTCCCAACCACTGCGCCACCAGGGAAGCCCTCCCTTAACTTTTTTTCTTCTTTTACCTTGACGAGGTTTTATTTCTTATCTCCTTTGCAGTGATGCTGGGACCAACTGTTCAAAGAAGCCTGTAAAGACCCATGCCTTGGTTTGGGTATCTGGATGGTAGGTTGTATAAGGTTAAGTTTCTACCAGAGTGGTTAAAACCACCCCTCACCATGCCTCCCAATTAAATATGACTCAAAAGCAGGACTAAAGCCAAGAACGAGAACCAGTTTTCATTTCTGGGAAACAAAGAGGCTACAGACTGATGTGAATCTAGAGGAACTGAGGAGACCTGGAAATGTCCAGGAAACAACTGAGACAGGTTGAGGCAACTGGGCCTGGTGGCTCAACTGGACAAGCTTAGGCTTTGAAGGTCTCATATTCATTCATTCATATATTCATTCATTCACACATTCATTCATTCACTCATTCATTTTATGTGTTGAATATAAAATGGAGAAAAGAAAAATTAATACTCAATAAGTAGAGATAAGTAGTACAGATCACTGTGGGTTTAGGGGTGAAAGAGAGAGCAATACAGTAGTAGTTTGAGGGGGCTATAGGGTCAAGGCAAAGGTTTTAAGTCTCTTTGTCTGTAGTTGGTCTGAGGGCAATACATGAGTGGAGAGACTGAGGGTCCAGGAGAGCCTAATGAAATAATGCCCAGACAACAAAATAAGATTCTATACCCAGATGGAAGAGTTGGATTTGACAAGCCATAGGATGCTTCTTTCTTTGAGACTGAGAGAGGAGATGCTTCTATTTAACTCTTTTAGGAGATCTTTCTTCCAGAATTCGACCCAAGATGTGTTGTTTTTAAATTACCTAAAATGCTAATGAGTTTCAGATATAGTCATGGATCATTTATAGACTGTTGTCATGCAAAGGGTAAATTATAAATAATTTAATCTTTAAACAATGTTTACTTTGTGTTAAGGTTTTGGGGTACAAAGCTGAGTGAGACCCAGTCTCTACACTCGGTGAACTAACAGTATTGTAGGGGTGACAGGCATATGAATAGATTTTTATAAATGTGTCTAATGCAATGATCAAGCATGCCCTGGGTATTACAGATACCCTAAGGAGACGGTATCCTTCAGTGGCAGAGTGTGTGTTTATGTATGTATTTGGGTATACATGCTAATATCAGAAAAGGGGTCCTGGAAATAATGATGTATGAGGAGAGCACATTTAAAAAATTTACAACTGGGCTTCCCTGGTGGCGCAGTGGTTGGGAGTCCGCCTGCCGATGCGGGGGACGCGGGT
>NW_006792405.1:0-1611 GCF_000442215.2 Lipotes vexillifer
ATCCTCCCGGACCAGGGCACGAACCCGTGTTCCCTGCATCGGCAGGCGGACTCTCAACCACTGTGCCACTAGGGAAGCCCCCAATTCCACATTTTAGATTCTTTTGTTTGAGGACTCCGCTTTATGAATTTATTAAGCTTTGAGTTGCAGATCACCTGACTAACAGTGGCTTTAACTGTCTTACATAGCAAGACATCTGAGACAGGCAGTTCAGGGTTAGTTCAAGGTTGGTTCAGGGGCCCAGAGATGTCATATGACACCAATTTTTTGCTCTGTAATCTACATCATGTATGCTTTTTCCCTCATGCATGTTGCTTCATGATCACAAGACGGCTGCTCTACCTCCAGGTCGCACTGTCCATGTTCCAGGCTAAGAGACAGAGGAAGTATAGGGTGCAGAAAGCTTTTCCTCAAGAGACTTTGCCTTTTTATTATGCAAGAAATACTCTCTCCAAAGATTTCTACTTACATCTCTTTGGCCTTAACTATGTAATATGGCTAGTCCCAGCTGTGACCAAGTATTTTTAGCTGGGCATGTTGACACTGTGTAAGAAAAGAAAAAAGGTTTTAATAATAAGGAAAGGGGGGGAAGGATAGCAGACAAGCAATAGACAATATTTTTCTGAATTGTTTTCTTACTTTTCTTACTTCCCTGGGAAGCTCTGATGCTTGGGAACTGCTTACAGAGTAGCTCAGAAAAGAGCTCCCCAAAGACAGAAAGAGAGTGAGAAGGTTCTGGGACACACTGCTTATTCTCACTGTTCCAACTGCACGTCTGGGGCTGATGAGGCAAGGCTGGGCAGGCCCTAGCAATGAAAAGAGAGAGGCCCACTTTCCTAATATCCTATAGGGAAAGGAGCAAGTGAATATAGGTCAGGGACTCATCATAATGGTAATTAACATTTCCACAGTGGTTCCCAAAGCTTCTTTCATGCTCACTGTCACTTCAGCCTCATGGTAACCCTGAATAGAGCTATCATTAGGCCCTTTTTACAGATAAGGAAACCAGCAGAGGAAGCAGCATCTGCCATTCATGGAGCATTCCCTCTGGCCAGGCTCTCTGCTAGGCCTGTTCTAGCATCATCTCATTGAATCCTCATAGCACTTGGATGAGGGATGTGTTATTAGTTTCTGCATTTCACAGAGGAGGAAATAGGGGCTGGGAGAGGTTAAATGAGTAGTGTTGGGACTTGACCCAGGTTGTAAGAAAGGGCCTCACCCCTATGGGACACGGGGGTGGCAGCCTGGGCCTTCCTCCCCTTCCTCCAAAGCCTTGGAGATGAAGGGGACCTGGCTGGGCAGAGTCCAGACGCTATTGGTGTCTCAATCCTGAATCCACAGGGAAGTGGGTCCACTTGCTGGTGACTGCACGACTGTAGTCTGTTTGCTCACAGTGGATCCCGGCTTCTGCTGGGGCTCAGTTCCAGGT
This sequence comes from Lipotes vexillifer, assembly GCF_000442215.2. Taxonomy (NCBI): domain Eukaryota; kingdom Metazoa; phylum Chordata; class Mammalia; order Artiodactyla; family Lipotidae; genus Lipotes; species Lipotes vexillifer. Next base: position 1,430 of record NW_006792405.1, read on the forward strand.
TCTGGGGCTGTTCTGGCTGGTGGATACTGGCATGGGCTGGCTGCCTCTGGAGCTTTCCCCGGCTGGCTAGGCACCCGATGGGACTAATTTTGTTCTGTATATTTGACAGACACAAACACGTGACTTTCTTAGCTGGTCTCAATACTCTTCCCTCATCCTGCCCCTTCCTGCAAATCTTCCTG
>NW_006792406.1:0-24345 GCF_000442215.2 Lipotes vexillifer
AGGGAACTATATTCAATATCCTGTAATAAACCATAATGGAAAAGAATATGAAAAAGAATACGTGTATACATATAACCAAATCACTTTGCTGTACACCAGAAACTAACAGAACATTGTAAATCAACTATACTTTAATAAAAAAAAATATTTGGGCAGCTTCAAAATACTCATGCTGATGGTTATAAGGGGAAAGACATATTTGGGAAGTTGAGGTGAGTTTCCCTTTCATCTTGAAATCTCCATCCGTCTAACAGGTTCAGCCACCATTCCTGAATATGCACAGATCATTCATTTAACAAGTATTCACTGAATGTATATGAAAATGCTGCAGGCACCATTAACCACCATTAACATATTGGTAAACAAAGAATTAAAAGCCTTTGTGTTGGATGAAATTACAGAGTTCTCTTTTATGGGCTATGGGAAGATGAAAGAGGGAAGTATTAACTGGCTGAAGAGTTCAGTGAAAAGTTCAACTTCATATTATCAAATTCCTTTCTCTTCTTTATCCCATTGGTTTGCCCCAGATGGTTAAACCATACTGTGGTTTGAAGAATCCATCAGCTAGACTTGAAATTCACATGTATTAGTACTCTGACTCATATAGTTTTAATTTTTATTTATTTATTTAATAACTCCCTCAATGCTCTATGAGTGTTGAGTGAAAAATCATACAGTTTTTAAAGAGAGGGGAAGAGAAGAGAAGGAACACCCTAGAGTTGGGCAGCATGGTGGCCCCAGGATTCTACCTCAGAAACATTTCCTTACATTGTCTATTTTCCATAGGCAAGTGGAGTCAAAGTCCATATGTTGCTGTGGAAGAGGCTGTGTTGGTATAGTGGAAAGATTCGAGAACTGACCCTCAGGATATGTGGATTTTATAACTCCCAAGTCATTCACTAGCTGGATGACAACAGTAAGCCTCAGTTTTCTTAGCAGTAAAATAATAGATTGCATGATTGGATGATTTTGAAGGTCTATTTCAGATAGAAGACTGTGAATCATTACAGGTTTTAGAGATATTATATTTGACTACTTGTGATGTCTACACAAAGAATGAGTCAGTCTCATTTATCTGTTGATTTATTCATTTAATTATTCATTTATCCCTACCATACTGTACTTAAGATCATGAATTTTATGGTCAAGTCCTTTGATTCAGGACTTGGTTTCTCTACTTACTAGATATATGACCTTGGACAGTTAACTTATTGACTAGTTTGTGGCCCTGTTTCTCATTTCTAAATGAAAATAATTTTACCTTCATAATAAGGCTATTGGAAGGAGTATTAGTCAGGGCTCTCCAGAGAAACAGAACAAACAGAATGTGTGTGAGTAGGGGGAGTGGTGAGTGTGTGTGTGTGTGTGTGTGTGTGTGTGTGTAGAGAGTTTAAGAAATTGGCTTACATGATTGTGAAGGTTGGGAAGTCCACAATCTACAAAGCAAGCCATCAGATGAGACCCAGGAAAAAACTGATGTTGTGCCTTGAGTTCAAAGGCAGCCTGCTGGCAGAATTCCCTCTTTCTTGGAGGAGGTCTGTCTTTTTCTTAAGGCCTCCAGTTGATTGGATGAGGCCCACCCACATTACAGAGGGCAATCTGCTTTACTCAAAGTCTATTGATTTATATGTTAATCTTATCTAGAAAAGTACTTTCACAGCAACATCCACATGTGTTTGACCAAATATCTGGGTACCATGGCCTAGCTAAGTTAACATGTAAAATTAACTATCACAGAAGGAATACTGATAATGTGGGTGACAAATTTAGCCCAATGTCTAACACAGAAAGCAAATAATAAAAATCAGCTAATATTATTGTATTGTTTTTGTTATTCTTTATTGAGTACCTACTTTTATTTGCTGGGTACTAGGTTAGGTTCCTAAGACATAACAACTCACAAGATACCATCCTGGTTGGTCCTCAGCGAACTTACAGTCTAAACATGGACTCTAATAAGCTACCTGACCATTACAGCACAGAGTTCTGAATACTGTGAGGGAAAGAGCACTATGAGAAACATGAGTACTATGAGAATACATAAAAGGGGCCTCAAAACAGAATGGATAGAGGGATAACTTAGCTAAGATCTAATGAGTGAATAGACTCTGGTCAGGTAAGTGGACATGGAGGGAGGAGCATGGAACTGAAAATGAGAAAGAACATGATCTATTCATAGAATTGCAAGTAGTTTATCATTTGTTGGGGCATTGGATGGAAGAAGCAAGTGAACACAAAAAGGTAGAGATATGGACAGGGTGAAGCCTATAAAGAGCTCTTACCAAGATAAGCAGTTTGGACTTCATCCCCAAAGCAATAATGACCTAAAATTCAGTCATGATGTTGGAAATAGAGAGAAGAGCCAAATTTGGGAGATCTTAGTAGGTGGGTGGATAAGACCTAATGATTGATTGAATGTTTGAGGTGGAAAGAAGGAAGAAAGCTGAGACTTAGGAGTGAGCTGGGCTGTATTTAGAAGCGGCTATAACTCTTTTGGACCCTATAAAAGATACCCTGAAGAACACTGGAGAACTTTGCACTAGTCATCTACACTTTTTGTTCTTTATTTTCCTCACTGCTCTTTGAAAGGCCTTGCCTTACTCTAAAATTCTATAATCCCGTGACTACTTTTAACTTTGTTCATAAATACAAGGTTTTGGAATATGCTTTTCATACTATCAAGTAGACTGAAGAGCAATAAATAACATCATCGTAGTGGTATTTAACTATGATTTTGCCATTAGTACAGGATATCACAATGAGAGAGATCAGGAAATTATATTACACACTCTAGCATCTTTTATAATGTTCTGTTTGAACTGTCAGAAAAATAGGGGTGGTTGACGCTGCAGATCTAAAAAGATTAGATGAATAGTTCTAACTAGAATCAAAGTCGATAAGCAAATTTCTATGAATAATGAAACAGACCAAAAAGTTGATTGGTCAAAAACAAGCATGGGAAAGAGAAACAAGCAACCTCTTCTTTTTCTGCTGTGTGTTTGCAAAAAAAACAACTTTTATATATATATATATATATATATATTGCTCTGGTTTCAATCACTTGATTTTATCTGACACTTGAAACCTAGTATTTGCTCTATGGCTTAGAGTTTATTTGGTGTGCTAATAAAGGGCCCACAGAATCTGCGGGAGAGGATGAAATCAAATGAGGATTTGAACTGAAAACCAGTCCAGATGGTCATCAAACTCAAGCTGAACTTGAACCATTATTTAGAAGTCTTTTTGAACAAGACTTTTTTTTTTTTTTTTTTTTTGCGGTACGCGGGCCTCTCACTGTTGTGGCCTCTCCTGTCGCGGAGCACAGGCTTCGGACGCGCAGGCTCAGCGGCCGTGGCTCACGGACCCAGCTGCTCCGCGGCATGTGGGATCTTTCCGGACCGGGGCACGAACCCGTGTCCCCTGCATCGGCAGGCGGACTCTCAACCACTGTACCACCAGGGAAGCCCATGAACAAGACTTTTTGAACAAGTCTTTTTGAACAAATCTTTTTGAACATTCAGTAATGGTGAGAAGATTTTCAGAGATAATCTGGTATAAGCCATTCAGAACCTAGTTGATGGGATACTAGTATTTTTTGACCTGAAAAACTTAAGGAACCTGACATAAGGCTGTGATTCAACTCTCCAATCTTTTGATAGAGTGCTGGGAGAAAATAGCTTATATCATTAACATTGTATTTGGAGTTAGTTATCATTATCTGGTTGGGCCCACAGAAAACAGTTAGAAAACATTTTATCAGAAACTCAGAATGCATTTCTAATTTAGATGAAAGTCAAGTTGGTTGGGGGTATCTATAATTTGCTAGACAGCATCTTAAAAATAATCAACAAATTAAGTTCCAAGTAATTTTTTATCATCTTATTGTACCTAATTGTATAAATAATCATTACAGACCATATTGCTAACTCTAATTTTCTTGGGAGAAGGAGGGAAATCTATGTTCAAGCTCACTTTGGCAAAGTCTATCGTAATACTACCAAGTTCTATCCTAAGGGCTATGGGATTTATCTAAGGGCTAGATGAATTCAATAAATTTTCTGATCTCACAGTAAAAAAATAAATAATATTATCTTTACCTCTTTGTTGAATTAATAATTAAATACTGACTCATATTCTTCCCTGATTTAATTCTAAACTGTGAGTTACCTCTTCCCAAAAGATATTCTCAAATAATCCATTCATTGTACAGCTATAACCCTAATTTAATCTTTTCAATGTGTTTGAATTACAGAGCAAATTTTTTTCTAGCAAATTCTACCACAATGTAAATTTACTTCAATGTTTAAGTAACTTTAAATATCTTATTCCAAGGCAATAAATGAATTCAGATAACACTAGGATTAATGAACCAGGTTAGACTTAACCTCGATAATAATACCTTACATAATTTTGCTGATGTCATACTCAATCTATTTTGCCTCTATCTGAGTATAATCCTCTAAAGGCAAAGATGATGCTTATTTTTCAAAGTGTATTTCAAGTACTCACTGGAATTTTCAGTCCCTATTGGTATCCAAATCAAGAAGAGTTGACCAACGTGAGGCATCTGTGGAGGTACATTCATGCCAGCATTTGGGGTCCAGAATAGAGAAACAAACTAGAATTGAAGATGCCTCTGAATTGACAAGGAAAGGAAAGGACCAGAGTGTGAGTCCAGACTCAAGGCATCAGACAGTGTCAAGGGGCAAGCCAGGTAACTCAAGGTAAGTAAGCAAGTGAAAAGGGCAAGAACAAGAAACAAAACAAAAAAAGAGGGGCAAGTCAAGCATCAAAAGCTGAGCTGGACCCGAATCAAGTGGGTGCAAGGGCAGGACCTAGAACAGCCCCTACGCAAGGTTCCAAGGTCTCTGTCCTTGTGGACTCTTAGGCAGACGAGGCTGGACTCCGCATGAGCCATGGGACATTTTTCCTGGCCTACAAGCAGTGCTAAGTTGCTTGTAGGCCTAACTCTGGTGCTACTTTGCCTTCAAAGGATGCGGACACCCTCTTTCAAGCAGAAGGAGGTTAGGGACCATCTATCTTTGTAAGTTCAGAGAAAGGAAGAAAGAACATGAAGCGCTTCCAAAGAGATCCCAGGAATATTTTGTCTCACTTCTATTTTATTTACAATCTCTTTCCTTCTCCCATCAGAACTCTGCTCCCTAGTACAGTGGCTCAAATATATCCTTGGTGTCCACTTTATCTGTGACCTATACCTGAGGTCCCTTTCTTAGGGAGGGTGGTGAGGTGGTGAGGGAAGACATAAAGCTTTGAGTGTTCCCTACAGGTTTGCATGTGGGGCTAACATTCCTCTTTACTTTGATCTTTCCTGGATTAATGCATGTATACTGTATGCCAACCAGAGCTGACATGGTTGCTACTCCCCCAGCCTCCACTGCTGCTACAAAGGATTATCAGCAGAATGCCAGAAGAAAACAGCTTTTTAAATCCATGCCATTATTTCTCTTATTTATCTGGGACCAATAACGTGGACAACTCAGGCCCTCAAGTCCATATGTGAATGATGTTTTCATGTAGCTGCGAATCCTCTAAAATGTGACAGAACCTCATTTCAAGTCACATTATGCACGAGACAAAAGAAGCTCCCCTAGTCTCTTTCCCATCTGCTAAGTGTTATCAACAAAACAGAAAAAGAGAAAAAACTCACCCGACTAGATTTCCAGCAAAATCCAAGTAATAATAATATATTATGTTAATAAAATGTGATGTTACAGTATTAAGATAGCTCAGTAAAACACATGCACACACACACACACACACACACACACACACACAAACACACACACACCCCTTCTCATTATCAATTCAATTCCTTTTTATCAGAAGGAAATTAAAGTCCTAAAAAAACCCAGAGGGCTCGCATTTAGATGCCACATTCTCATCATTTAGCAGCCTTAAGTAGGGGGTGTTTCCATTAGAATCAAGTAGCTTTCAGAATCTCTCTGGTTACAGAATTCCAATTTAAAGTATCTCATGTACATCACTTTTGCAAGTATCACTTGAACACACAAAATATCACAGCAGCAGATCCATATCCATAAAATTTAGACGAGAAGATTGGCTACTGTCTAAGTATCAATTTCCTTAGACCAAAATGTTTCAAAACATGATCTACAGAAATTAACGATTTGTTTAGCAAGGATGAGGAAAGTGGGCAAAAGCAGAGAGGCATCCCCACAAAACTAAGCAGTTCCATTTTTTTTTGTTTTTGTTTTTGCACTACGCGGGCCTCTCACTGTTGTGGCCTCTCCTGTCGCGGAGCACAGGCTTCGGACGCGCAGGCTCAGCGGCCATGGCTCACGGGCCCAGCCGCTCCGCGGCATGTGGGATCTTCCCGGACCGGGGCACGAACCCGTGTCCCCTGCATTGGCAGGCGGACTCTCAACCACTGCGCCACCAGGGAAGCCCAAGCAATTCCATTTTAAAAAGTATTTTTCATATGTTGGGGCTCCTCAGAATATCTCATTTGAAAAACAGGTTCTGATCCTTCTGAAAAAAATTGGAAACTCTAGTCTCATAAAATAATGTTTTTCAAGCTGAAGCAGTGTTCCCAGACTGCTTCCAATAAATGTCTCATAATCTAGAATCACATGGCTGTACAGCTATTGATCTTGGTGGAGTTGGAGGGGAGGGAGGCTAAGGAGTAACAGGAAGATCAATCTATGCCAGTTGCCCAGTTACCATCACCTGTGAACTTAAAACTCAAGTGGTTACCCAGCAATTTCACTACTGGATATTTATTTGAGGGAAGAGAAAGATTAAGTCCACAAAAAGCCTTGTATGGGAATGTTCATAGCAAATTTATTCATCACAGCTCCAAACTGGAATCAGCACAGATGCCCATCAGCAGGACAAATTGTGGTACGAGCATGCGATGGAACCATTCGGCAGTAAAAATGAAACTACAGATACATGCAACAATAGGAACAAATCTCAAAGCTATTGTGCTAAGTCAACAAAGCCAGACCAGATACAAAACAGTACCCATTGCATGATTCCACTCATAGGAAGTTCTAGACTAGGCAAACATAACGTGTGGCAGGAAAAAAAATCAGAACAGTGGTGACTTCAGGGAAGGGGGTTGACAGGGAAGGGGCACAAAGGAAGTTTCTAGATTGTTGGAAACGTTCTATGTTTTGATTGCGGTATAGGTTACATGACTATATTTGTTGAAACTTATCAAACCATACACTTCAGAATTGTGCGTTTCACTTTATGAAAATTTTATCTTAAATAGACTTGTGGGGAAAATATTCAACTGAAAAACTAGATATGAGAAAACTTATAAGAAAATATTTTTAAAACTTTATAAGCTCAGAGTAGAAAACAATTTCTTAAACAAGATATAATAAGTTCTATATAGAAAACATTGACAAATACCCTTATCAAAATTGAAAACCTATGTGAAAAGCATACAGAAAAGGCCAATTCAGAAGTGACCAATAAATATTTAAAAGAATGCTTGATCTCAGGAGTAATCAAGTGAGTGCAAATTGTTAAAAAAGAAACTATTGCACACCTATCAGACTGCAATAATTTCAGGGTCTTATGACCTGGTAAGCTGTGGGATTGTCCATCAGCTCAGCCATTTTAGTAAAAAAGCACATTGTAGAACCTAGTTGTTGAATTTCTGTTATATATCCTAAAGAAAGTCATACATGGGAATAGGAGCATATGCAAGGATGGTGATTGTAACAGTGTTTGTACTAGTGAAAAAACGGATTCCACCTTACTGTCCACTAATAAAGAGATGGATAAGTAAAAGGTGGTTTACTAATATGATGTAATATTACATGGCAGTCAAAAAGAATAAACTAGATCAACATGTATCAAGATGGATAGATTTCAAAAACACGTTAAAATAAATATATTACTTAGTTTTATAGAGACATATTTGCACCAAATGTGTAAAAACTGGACCTTGATATTGGCTACATTTGGGGAGTAAAGAGAGGAAAAGTGAAGTAATGGTCATAAAGGACTTTATCTTAAAGGTATTATTTAAAAATGCCTGGAAGAAGCATCATTATGGAAATAAATGAATCTTGATTCATTTCTCACACCTTATACAAAGGTTAACCCCAAATGACTTGCAGCCATTTGGGTGTTGATTCTAGTTTGTGACTTTGGGTTAGGCAAATTAGTTCTCAGGTATGACACCTGAAGCACAAGAGATAAAAGAAAAAAAAAGATAAATTGGATTTCATCAGCATGCAAAACTTTTGCTATGTGAAAGACACTACTAAAAGCATGAAAAGACAAGCCACAGACTGGAAGCAAATACTTGCAAATCACATATCTGACCAAAAACTTGTATATGGAATATATGAAGAGCTATCAAAATTCAACAAGAAGAAAATGGACTGTTTTTTTTTTTTTAAGGAGCAAATTTTTGAACAGACTTCACTAAAAAAGATACTTAGGTAGCTAATAAGCACATGAAATGCCCAACATTGTCAGTCATTAGGGAAATGCAAATTAAAACCATGAAGGGAACACTACACTTAACAGAATAACTTAAAAAAAAAAAAAAAGAAAGAAACCCGGCCATTCCATGCTGATGGGGATGAGGGGCACCTGGAATCTCAGCTTATGCTGCTCGAAAAGCAGCCACTTTGGAAAGGCTCAGGCAAAGAAATATAGGCGCTGCAGCTGAAATCTGCCAACGGATGAGGAAGTGGTAAGAGCAAGAGAATATGGGTGGGGTACCCGCGGCATCTGGTTCTCTCCCCACTCTACTGAGGGCTCTGTCGGGTTGTAAGTAGGCCAATCCAACCATAAAAATTCACCGTCTTGCATATCCTACAATGCTTTTCCCATAACCTTGACTAAGGAACACAAGAAAGAGGAAAGTAAACAGGGTGTCTGACAGCAACTTGAGACACAATCAAACCAATAGCCTACACACCAGTGTCCTGTGTATTTTGAGGTGAGCCTGCTCTGTCCCTGGAGAATGGCCAGGTTTGCCAGGAGAATGACCGGATTCCACTCTCTCTACATGGAATGTCACTCAACAGATATGAAAAATGCTTTTGTAGGTTGAGGTTCCTGAGTGAGTCTAGTGAAGAAGAAGGGGTAGGAAGAGGGGAGGGGAGAAGGAGGGAAGGAACAAAAGCCCCTACATTTGCCTCGTCCAGCTCACTGGGTCCTCTCCCAGGGCGGGGCCGGTTCTCTTCACATGGAAGGAGGCCCAGACTGAGCTCTTCATGCAGTTTAAAGTCCCCCGGGAACTTGTGCCCGCATCTGCATCTTCTCTACCAGTTCGTCTAGATCTGCTGCCCTGTGCCAAATGTTATTTGTATGTCTAGAAGATTTACATATTGGTCATGATGCTTCTGAATCTTAAAGCCCCGAACCCTGTTCTGCCATCTACTACAGTAGACAGTGATGGGGGAAAAAAAAAAAACCCTAGTCAAGGACCCGCTTGATTTTATCTCTTTTCTCTGGCAACTTTATTACGTAACTTTTACAAATCAACTTCAGTAGATAAAATTTGCATGAAATAAAATGCATGCATTTAAAATTTACAACTTGATGAGTTTTAACAAATGAATATTGCCATATATAAGCACCAGTCTAATTGAGATAACAAATCATTTCTATCATGCCAAAACATGCCTTTTGCTGCCAGTCTCTGTCCCAGGAAACCACAGCTCTGCTTTATGTGATTATAGTCTCGCCTTTTCTAGAATTTCATATAAATGGGATTATACATTATCATGCTTTTATATCTGATTTCTTTTGCTTGGTCTAATTTTTGAAATTCGTTCATTTTATTGTGTGTGTTAGTAGTTCACTCCTTTTATACTGAATAATATTCCAGATCATTTTTTTAATAGAAGAACAACTTTTTCACCTCTGGATTAAGAGCTAGATAGGAGATAGCAAGCTTAAATGCCTAGAGAAGCCAGGCAAGTAATATAAATGAGAGAAAGGGGCCAGTGTGAGAAAATTTATTCTCGAAACACTAGGCCCCCTTGTTATATCTTTGTTTTCCAAAGAAACATCTTTCCTTCAACTTTGAGGAAAATATAAGAATAAGTATGATGATGAATGGCAGTTGACACTTGGCCTTGATTTTGTCGGGGAACAGTAAGGAATGAAGGGGATGGTGGCAATTTACAGAGCCCAGAGCCTAAGCGAAGCCAGTTTGTTAGGTGGGAATGGGGAACCAGGTTTCAAATCTTCTTATTGTCCTGGAGAAACAGGAAACCTAGGTTTGAATGTGAAATCTCCTGAGTTTTAAATGTTGGAAATAAATTTAAATTTTATTAAAACACTGGACAGGTCCTCCCCAAAATCTGGGGGGCCAGATAAGGACCAGGAGGGACTACATTGTGTCCTCTGATGTGGACACACTAAAAGCTAGCTCAAGCCGCCCACCCCAGCGTGCTTTCTGTAGAACCACCCTGGTCCCTTGAGGTCCTTCCAGGCTAGAGGAGGGTTGGCTTACCTCATTGGCTGTACAGGAGAGACAGGAAAAAAGAGAAGCAAAAGTCATTCCAAGGTCCCAAGAAGAGAGGACGTGAATATTCGCTACAAGTCAGTTATTCTACTCTTTCATTTCTCCTACGCTGCAGCAGTGTCGGGGGACATACATTGGAATCAGCTGGGGCGGGGAAGATGCAGGTTCCCAGATCCCCTCCCAATTTACTTAATTAGACTCTCTAGTGGCTGGGTTGGCTGTGGATATCTATCTTCATAAGCCCCTCAGGTAATTCTTATCCACATTGAACTCTGACACCCACTGCACTGGATTATTCCACTTTAACTACAAACGGCTCAGTTGCCATTAGAAGTCCATTTTGCTCCACACCTAAGTTTGAGGTCTCCTTTGTGGGAACAACACTAATGGGGACAAAGGGAAGGCCTTGCGCGCCCCCTAGGGGATAGCTTGAACAATGTACAGCTTTATAATGATTAGTGCTTTTTCAGAGGTGCTAGGAATAAAAATAATAGGTAGTATTTTTGAGCCTTTACTGGCATCAGGCATACTGATTGGCCATTCACATAAATTATCTCATTTAAGCCTGTGAGGCAGGCGCTATTATTACCTGCATTTTACAGAGGAAATTCACCCGTAAATCCAGTGGCATGGTTGATCATGCCCTCATCCTCAGTATAATTTCTTCACTTGGCTTCCAGGATGCCATAGGTTTTCTCATTTGCTTCCCACGTCACTGGTTCTTCCCCTTCAGTCTTCATTTTATTCCCCCGTATTCCCCAAGACCTATTCATTTTGGTGCACCCCAGTGACGACTCCCACATTTCCATCTTGTGACCAACCTATCTCCTGAACTGTAGACTCATATATGCAACTCCCTACTTGGCATGTCCACTTGATGCCTCACTGACATCTCAAATTTAACATGCCTAAAAGTGATGTTCTCATCTTCTCCCACAAACCTATCCATCAGAGGTTTTCCCCCTTTCAGTTGATGAAACTCCATCCTCCCAACTGCTCACACCCAAAACCTTGGTCTCACTCCCAACTCCACACAGTCACACCACTTCCCTGCACTCCCATGGCCGCCACCCTGGTTTGAGTCATCATCATCTCTCACCTGGATTATCACTAGAGTCTCCTCCTTGGTCCTCTTGTTCCAAAATGTGCCATTTGAGACTATTCCCAACACAGAAACCAGAGTGATCTTTCTAAAATGTAACACAGATGGTATAGTTTCTCTGCCTAAACCCCTCCAAGGGTTTCCCATTTCACCCAGACTAAATGCCGCAGTCCTTAAAGTGGCCAATGAGGCCCTCTACCAGCAGGGTTGCATCTGGGTCTACCTCTGACCTCATCTCCTGTTTGACTCTCTCTTCATGACTCCACACCAGCCATGCTGGTCTCCATGTTATTCCTTGCACGTCCCTGGCTAGCTTCTGCCCTAAGACTTTTGCCCTGGCTCATCCATCTGCCTGAAACATTCTTCCCCCAGAAATCCACTTACCTAACTAGTTCACCTGCAAATCTTTCCTCAAGTGTCACACTCTTAATGAGACTGACCTTGTCTCCTCTATTAAAACCTGCAATCTGTCCCTCCTCCTGTAAGCCCAAACCTCTTACCATGTTCTACTTTTCCCTAGCATTTGATGACTTCCCAACATATTATATAATTTAACTATGTATTATGTTTTTAGTTATTTTTTCTCCCCTCACTAGAATGTAAGCTCCAAGAAGGTAGAAGGTTTTGCCTGTTTTGTTTACTAACACATCCCAAACACATAGCTCAGCCCCTGAAATATAATAGAAATACTTGTTGAATGAATAAGACATGGACGGGTTACATACTTAGTCCTAAGTACTTCAATAACCCATTTGAGAAGTAAACCTAAATAATAAACAATTGCTTTCTCCCTGTAGAGGAGCAGAATATAGCTCCATGCAATCTGTTTGGGCAACTTCTATGGGGATGAATGCTGAGTACCGGCACCTACAGCCCCCATCCTTTAAAGAAGTAACAACCAGCAACATGCTATGTGTATCATTCACCTCTTCCGGAGTAAAGTTTATTTCCTACCATTATGTCACCCACAGAGCTGGGCATTGTCTTCTTTACCCAGTTTGCTTGGGGAATACCATGCTGTTACATGTAGTATTTTTCCTTGCATTGAAAAGCAATATACAGTCTGCGGTGTACGTTTTTATATTACTATTTGGGGTTTAAAGATGAGTTCCTGGAAGTTGTAACTCACAAAAGGAAGCAATGTAAATTTCTGTGAAATGGATATTCTATAACTAGGTCACTGAGTAAGGGTGACTTGCCATCTGATATACCCTGATAAGAGATGTGGCAAATGGCTCTGCTCAGTGTTCTTTTTTTTTTTTTTTTTTTTTTTGCGGTACGTGGGCCTCTCACTGTTGTGGCCTCTCCCGTTGTGGAGCACAGGCTCCGGATGCGCAGGCTCAGCAGCCATGGCTCATGGGCCCAGCCGCTCCACGGCATGTGGGATCTTCCCGGACTGGGGCGCGAACCCGTGTCCCCTGCATCAGCAGGCGGACTCTCAACCACTGCGCCACCAGGGAAGCCCCCTTTTTTTTTTAATGTACCGTTATTTTTTTTGGCTGTGTTGGGTCTTCGTTGCTACACACAGGCTTTCTCTAGATGTGACGAGCAGGGGCTACTCTTCATTGTGGTGCGCGTGCTTCTCATTGCAGTGGCTTCTCTTGTTGTGCAGCACGGGCTCTAGGCATGCAGGCTTCAGTAGTTGTGGCACGGGGGCTCAGGAGTTGGTGCTCGCGGGCTCTAGAGAGCAGGCTCAGTAGTTGTGGTGCACAGGCTTTGTTGCTCCGCGGCATGTGGGATCTTCCCGGACCAGGTATGAACCCATGGCCCCTGCACTGGCAGGTGGCTCCTTAACCACTGCACCACCAGGGAAGTCCCTCGGTGTTTTATGAATTGCCTGCAATTGTAATTCTCACAGAGAGGCAGGTGACAGTTTCCTGTAGTAAGAATTTCAGGGCGTTGACTTGCCCACAGTTGTATCTCACTGGGATGAGTAGCACAGGGCTCTGGCCACGTGTTCCTCATGTCCTCTACTTAGCTAGTCAAACCCAAGCTGACCAATTGCAGCATCCATCCCTCATCCCCGATCGTAGACTGCCCTCCAAAGATTCAGGCTTCTGAAAGAAATCCAGATCCTCTTCTCCCTGCTCTTTGTCAACAACCCCAAATTCTGCCCTGGTCTCACATCTAGTCTTCCCCAGCCCTCCCAGCATTACAACCATATGGCTGCTCCCAACCTGATGCGCTTAGAAAAAGTGAAAGATTAAAGACCAGATTGTGCGAAGCTTGATGAATGAATAATTTGAAGTGTTTGTTTCCACGATTCGTTTTTTTTTTTTCCCAATGAAAAGCCAGAAACTTCCAAGACTCAGTGTCAGAAAATAAAGGAAGGGGGCAAGAAAAACAGTCTGTACCTCCTGAAACAGCTATGAAATTTACTCATACAAATTCCCGGCAGTCTGACCACACACACAACTACTTAGGTTTATAGTTCTACCTCTCAAAATTGGACAATTTGCTTCAAGGACAAGAGTCAGCTAGACAGAACATTTGAAGATGAAAGAAAAGATCCTAGTGTTATGCCAATGATTAAATTGTGTCAATGCAGTATTTTTTGGTTGCAAAAGTAAAATCAGCTCAAATGTATATATAAACAAAATAATACATTTCAATCACAGTGACCATCTTTTCCTGTGGCCATCATTTATCCATGAGGAACCACCCCCAAACTTGGTATATTCTATAGGAGCCAGTATCTTCTCCTTCACATGGGATACCTGGTGGTAACTTATGACAAGGTGGCTTTGTAGCAAATGCACCTGAACTTGTTGAAATACTTGTTTCCCTTGACAGCCAGTCCACCGCACTCTCCAAGTTTTCCTCTCACTTTCCCGGCCAGTTCTCAGTCTCATTTCTGGTCCTTCTCATCACCCTGACTTCTAGCCATCGGACTGACTGCCATGAACTTAGTCCTTTAACTTCTCTAGATTCTCTCCAGCAATGATCTCAGCCAGTCTTTATGAAACCATTCTACGAGGCAGGGATCTGCATCTCTTTTGTTTATTGCTGTATTGCCAGAGCCTGGAACAATGCTGGCATATGGTAGAGGCTCCATAAATGTTTGTTGAATAAGTGAATATCTAAATAACAATGGTCAAAGTATTCTTCTGGGGAGATGATACATTTATTCCAATGATATCGCCATTGCTCTGAATATTTTTAGGGCAATCGTGGAAGTAGGAAAACCAGTTAGAAGGAGGCTATTTGCAATAATCCTAGAGAAGGATGATGATGGCTTTAACCCAAACAGGTGGTAGCAGAGGCGATATTGAGACGTGATTGGCTTCTGGATACAATTTGAATATAGATCTAATGGGTTGAGGTTAATTTTCACAGTGCATATGGAACCAGTCTCAATATTTATGAGACCACCCCATTAAAAAAAGTAAAAAATTATAGTTGCTCAGCTTACTAGTACATATTATTTACTAGTCCCAGAATCATATGACATTTGGCTATCGCAGAAATCAAATTTCCCCTTGAAAAGTGAAACACAGAACGACTGGAGACATTTATGGGCTCTGAATGCGATTCCCTGTATGATGAAAGAATAATTCTGATTTTTATGAGCACACTTTTGTATTCATGTGATTTAATTCTCATAGCAATCTTTTGAGGTTCTTGTTATTAACCCCATTTTTCAGATGAAAGAAAGGAGGCTCAGAGAGGTGAGCTAATTTTCTCAAGAGCTCCCAACTACAGAGAGGGAGGATTTAAATGCAGGCCGGTTCAGACATGTGCTAGACGAATAAGAGCACCATGCTGGGAACAAACGTACATGCTGCCTAGAAAGAATATTCATTTGGGGCATTTCAGTATGACTTACTTAATTTCTCTCTTTCGACTTCATACTCACATCTCATAAGGACAACTCTGGAGGGTGGAAGCCCTGCAGCAAATACGAGACATCGTAGCTAGGACACTAGGACCAGTTGTGTTTTCCTGTTAGACTGGGAACGAGCGTCCTTTCAATGGCCACAGCCCTGGGTCGGGTGGTTCTTCCAGATGGTGTTTCCAGCGTCCCTGGGAGAAAACGCTGCCATCACCATGGGGATTCGATGCTTTCCAGGGCTATGTAGCCAGCATCGTCTTGAGACAAGGAACTATTGTTCGGATAGAAAGAGAGCATATTTCTCACTAGGGATTTGGGCTTGAATAAGGATTCAAATTTCAACAATGCCTCCTTTTGTAAAAATGGCTGACTTTTTTTTTTTTAGGAGTATGTGATTTTTTTTTCCGATTCAGATCATGGCTACTAACAACTATTTCTCCTACAATGTTTCTTAAAAACATAATGTATGTGTTCCTGGGTGTTAGGCTCTCACAGAATAAATACCCCATTGCACATTAACATGAAGGCTTCATGCTGTTCTGAGCAGACTCTGGCTTTGCCATGGCAGGAAAGTCGTCTTGGGGGTTGGGTGGAGCCGGAAGAGATGGGTTCCTGGATGGGAATTGGCACTTATGGAGAATGGCATCTAATGTGCCAGACACTTTAGATACGTTATTCCAATTAATCCTCACAATCACCTGAACAGATATTATGCAAGTTTTACAAGCAAGGAACGTAATTAGGTGACTGGAGCAAAAATCACAGCTGGTGAGAATGGAATCTGGGATCGGTTCCCAGATTTCACTTCAAACCTGTTCTCTTTCTGCTTCCTGTTCCATGCTCCCTTGCTGACCTTTTCAAATTTCATTTTCTCGGACGAGCCACCTGGCAAGGAAGAGTGCACCAAATGGTGCTTGTGAACGCCTCTGCCACAGGGCTTGTCACATAATAAGTACTCAATAAAAATCACATTTTCTCCCATCTTCCTCCTGTATCATCTCATCTTACCTTTTGTTTCTCTTTCTCTTTTTCTTCTCTCTCCTTTTCTTTCAACTCCTGCTTTCTTTTTGCTCTCATATGCTTTTCTCTGTAGAAACCCAAAATCTAAAGATCCTGTTCCCAGTGACAACATAAGTTTTTAAAAAATCTCCCAGGAATAAATCAACAAGAACAATGTGAGATCCACATGAGGAAAACTATGAAATTTTAGTGAAGATACAAAAGAAGACCTGAATAGATGGAAAGATATATATATTTCAGGAGGAAAGATTCGATATTTTAAGGATGTCAACTTTGCTAATTAATCCATAAATTCAATGCAATCCCAATACAAATCATAACGGGAGATTTATTGAAATTGATAAGTTGATTTTAGAGTTCATGTGGAAGAGAAAATGCACAAGAACAACCAAAAAATGTAAAGAAAAAGAAACAAAGAACAATGGGGAAGGACCTGAATTTTTAGTTATCACAATATGCCAAGTGTATGTTAATTAAAGAATGTTGTATTGGTTCAGAATAAAAACAAGGACAAATTGAAACAAAAAGAACAATTCAGGGACAAAGGGACATTTAGAATATAAAAAGGGAGCATTTCAAATCAGAGCAAAAAGGACAGATTGTTCAAGAATGATATTGAGAGGGTTGGAAATCCTGAAAAAAATAATTTAGATTCCAGTATCACATCATACACACAAAATCCAAGTGGATTAAACTCTATAAAAACTAAACTAAAAAAAATAACAAATCAGAAAGGAACTTGAGTAAAATACAGCATATCAGTTTTTAGAATTTTAGGGGGTAATGAAGGCCTTCCTAAGGAAGATGCAAATTCTAAGAGCCATTAATAAAAATACCTTATTTCAAAAAATTTAAAGTTCTGTGTGAAATAAGACTCTAAAATTAAAGGTCCTAGTGAAAGTCTTAGTAAAATATGTAAAGCAAAGTATAATATACAAAATATATTAAGAGCTCCTAAAATTATTAAAAGACATAAAATGTAAAACTGGGAAAAAGAAATGAAGAGATAACCATAAAAAATTAAAACATTGATAAAATATAAAAAGATGCTTAATCTCAAAATAAAGGAAATGCAAAATAAACCACAAGGTGTACTTTGTAAACAATCAGGTTGTAAAAATTCAATAGATTGATACCAGTATTATCAGGTGGAAATGGGCAACTTCATACACAGTTTTTAAGAGTGTAAATTGGTACAATCTTTTTTGATGACAACTTAGAAATAGCTATCAAAATTTAAAATAAGCATTTTCTTGGATTTCTTAATTCCATTTCTAAGACTCGATTCCTCTGAAACATTCACAGATATTCATAAAATAAACATGGCTAGTCATTGAAGGTTTATTTATAATAAAGAAAAATTGGAAAAAGACAGAAATTTTCCTCAGTTAGAGAAGGGTTAGATGAAATATGGTACATTTATATTGTGGAATACTACATGATAACTGAAAAAAGTGAGGTAGATTTATATTTACTTCATAAAAGAGCTTTAAGACATACGGTCAAGTAAGAGAAAAAAAAGTAAGGTACCACATACTGTGGGTAAAGAGGATTTGGTTTTTCATATTAATTGAATTATTTTCAGTTAGCACATTTTGCTTATGTAAATAAGAATAAAAGGAATCTTACTTCATCTTATAATATTTAATTTGATCCAAGTAACCATAGCAGTACTAGTACTGTTCTGATGTATTCAGTAAATTTCCTGGGCTACACCCTCCCAGGTCAGGGATGAGTTGGTGACACTATGGGCTGGAGGCCCAAGAGAGCAAAGCTGAGGCAATGCTGAACTAGCACAAGAGAAGAATGCTTCTCCTCAACTCCCAGCTCAGTGTTGTAGCTATAAGCGAGAATCACTTACTGAATTCCCTCTTTTGCTTTGGATTTCAGTGAAGTCCTTCTGGCCGTGGAACCGTGGTACTTACCACCCAACAGTGTGACATCCATCTTCTGTTTCTTGGTAAACTCCCTTCTGTCACAGGGGAAAAATAGCACCAGGTCTCTCTCCCCTTCCTCCCTTCTCCAAAACCTTCACTCTTGTTTAGCTGAAATATTTAGGAAGGAAAAGAAAAACTTTAAAAAAGTTTTAGTAATATAAACATATATGTATGAAGAGTATATATTAAACTTTACATCAAACATCATTTCTCCTGGAAAAAGTCCTTTAGAATATTAAAAAGAAAACTATCATCATTTATAACAAAGTCATTATTCTCCTACAATATTTCTTTGTGTATATATTTCTTCTAATTATTTTGTATTCTTTTGTACCATTTTCAAAATATTTCTCTTCCAATTAGATTTTTCACCTTCTACTTATTTTTAGGTACAAATAAATACTGTTTTTGGATTTTTTCAGATGAGTATATTGGTTAGCCTAAGTCGCACATGATAGCAAGCTAGAACTAAAACTGTAAGTGATCATAAAAATATGAAAACAGGAGGAATAATTCTGCACACACTCAAGAGTAACCGAAGTACTTGAGCATTTCTAGCAGAATTGAACTCTGGCCTGAAAATCAAGAGACTTCAGCTCTGTCATTCAGTACGAACTTGGACAAGTGTGTGTCCTCTTAGATATTTTATAGATAGATGAGCTTCTTTACCTGTAAATTAAGTGGGTTGAGTAACAAAAATTTTTTTTTTAATGGATTTTTTTTTTTTTTTTTTTTTTTGGCGGTACACGGGCCTCTCACTGCTGTGGCCTCTCCCGTTGCGGAGCACAGGCTCTGGACGCGCAGGCTCAGCGGCCATGGCTCACGGGCCCAGCTGCTCCGTGGCACGCGGGATCTTCCCGGACCAGGGCACGAACCCATATTCCCTGCACCGGCAGGCGGACTCTCAACCACTGCGCCACCAGGGAAGCCCTGAGTAACAAAATTATAAAACTCCCGTCCACTGATAAGATTCAAAGATTTCCACTGATGGTTGGGTGTGTAGAACGACTGGCAGACAGAACTTAGAAATGACAATGGACCTAGAGATTATCATACTAAGTGAAGTCAAACAGAGAAAGACCAATAGCATATGATATCACTTATATGTGGAATCTAAAATATAATACAAATGAACTTATCTACAAAACAGAAACAGACTCACAGACCTAGAAAACAAACTTACGGTTACCAAAGGGAAAAAGGGATGGGGGAGATAAATTAGGAGTTTGGGATTAGCAGATACAAACTACTATATATACTGATAAAATAGGTAAACAACAAGGACCTACTGTATAGCACAGGGAACTATACTCAATATCCTGTAATAAACTCGAATGGGAAAGAATCTGAAAAAGAATATACATATATGTATAACTGACTCACTTTGCTGTACACCAGAAACTAACACAACATTGTAAATCAACTATACTTCAATCTCAAAAAAAAAGAAATAGAAACAACAATAGCAATAACGTTAATAGCTACCATTTCATGTGCGTTTATCCTGTGCCGAGAACTAGGGTATGTGCTTTATATATATCATCTTGTTTGATTCTTATGATATTTGAGGTTGAGATTATTTCCTCCATTCTTTAGATGAAGAAATGGAGACTCAGAGAGAGTAAATAACTTTCCCTAGGGCATACAACTAAAAGTGGGAAGTCCTGAAGCCAGGTCTAATTCCAAAGTTTGTGTTCTTAAGCTAAGGGCTAACCACAACCTGCGGTACAGGTCACTTTAAGGCTCCCTCTGCATCATACTGTTAGTGCTGCAGGGGCGGGGGGTGGTGAGGCAGGTGGGCAGAGGGAGAAGGGGAGGCTGGCAAGATAAGACTGTTGCAGGAGAGGGAAATGTCACATCATGGGACCTGCAGGAGTCTTAGGACCGATTGCCAAGTGAGGGTTTTTGGCTTCAGGCAGGAAAGAATTCAAGAGCCAGCCAGAGTAAAGGGAAAGCACATTTATTTAGACATGCACATTCCATAGCCAGAATGTGGACGTCTCAGGAAGTGAGAGTGGCCCCAGGAATGGGGCCATAGGTTTTTATGGGCTAATTTCATAGGCTAATGAGTGGGAGGAATATTATTGCTATTTCAGAGATTTCCCAGGAATTAGGCCACTGCCCACTTTTTGGTCTTTTTGGTCTTCCTGGGAACTGTCAGGTGTAAGGGGGAGTGATTTTTAGTGTTACAAGGAAGGTATAATGAGCTAAAGGTCAATGCCTGGACTATTCTCACAGCCACATTGTTTGCAGCTGGTTCCAGCCGGTCTTCATCGCGTCCCAACCGCTGCGCCCCTTCTTCATTATGTAGCATTTGTGTCCTGCCTCTTTCCTTCCCATCTCAAGACCTTGAAGAGTCCCTTGTTGTTTCAGAGAGTGAATATGACTCAAAGCTGCTTCCATTCCCTAGAATGTTCAGTTGTGGATGGGGCAATGAATTTCCATATGAGCCTGGAAATTTATAGCTGTGAGGGCATCCTGAAATTTTCCACTAAGATGAGAAATGATTTGCATGGCTGAAGACAGATGAATCTCCCAGCTGAGTCTTAGAAAGGAACTTCCAGGTCAGGTTCCTTGGCTGGCCTGGATGCCTGTAATTCACTTATTGTGTGATTAAGTGACAGGCTTATTTTTCCAGAGCTAATGATTCAAAAGCTTTCTGTGATATTAAACTCAGGCATGTGAAAAAACAACAAGCAATTAGAAGCAATCAAAGCATTCTGAAATTAAGATTCAATTTCTGCATTTGCTAAACTCTTCATCAAAGAAATCAGTAATTTTTTTAAAAGCCATGAATATGATACACAGAGAATTAGAACAGCAATCAGTTTTAAAATGTACCCATGCTTCCCAGAATGCTTAGAATATTTAGGACCTAGCATTTTTCACTTGTCTTATTATGTTGCATTTTTTTAGACATGTGCCTTTGAACACTTTCTTGAGTAAGATTTCTCTTTCAGGTTTGACAGATGAATGGGCATGTAACTCCGTGAATGCCAGAAAAACCCTTATAAGCATCAAAGAATAAAAGCCACACTGAGCCATTTATACAAGTACTTCCAGCAAATTGCAGTGCGCAGGCTTCTCTTCTTTGGGTTTTGGTGTATAAGATGTTTGAAGATCCCTGAAGTCATATTCAACCAGGTGGATCTTGAGGTTCGTGAGTGTACCACCACCCTCAGCCTCTAAGAACCTACCAAGGCACAGAAAACAGGATTAGAAATAAACATCCTTCCATCCAAGCAACTCCTTGCCTTCTTTAATTGGCATTTTCATTTTGCTCAAGGCTGAATTCAATACCTTTTGAATATAAAGTAGAGCATTTTACCTTTCAGTCGTGCATCTCTTTTCCCACAATCCATTAGTCATTCATGTCTTTCTCTTCTCTTAGGTGGCTCAAACACACCTTTTTCAGTTTCTCTAATTTATCAAAGTTTTTCCTGAGTGGAGCCTCTGCACCTGTTGTCACCTCTGTCTGAAACCTCCGTCACCCCCTCTCCCTTTTCCAGCTGCCTCATTCTTTAGGCTTCAGCTCGAATGTCACTCCTTCGGAGAGGTCTTCCTTACTACTCTCTTAAGTGTGCCCCCCTACCTGTCTCCACTTGGTTCTGTTACTTAAAAATAAATCATATAATATTATTACTTTCTTTTAGAGCAATCACAATTATAATTGTATATGTAAAAAAAATTAAGGGGCTTCACTGGTGGCGCAGTGGTTGAGAGTCCGCCTGCTGATGCAGGGGACACGGGTTCGTGTCCCGGTCCGGGAGGATCCCACATGCCGCGGAGCAACTGGGCCCGTGAGCCACGGCCGCTGAGCCTGCGCGTCCGGAGCTTGTGCTCTGCAACGGGAGAGGCCACAGCAGTGAGAGGCCTGAGTACCGCAAAAAAAAAAAAAAAAATTATGTTCTTTTATTATTTCTGACTTTCCAACAGGACTGTAAACTCCATGAGAGAGTATATCTTAAGGTGCATACATACAATATTGTTTTCAAGTCAAAAAGCAATACACATACAAACACATAATAAGAAAACTACAGGCCAATATTCCTTATGAATATAGATGAAAGAATCCTTAACAAAATATTAGTAAATTGGTCTCAGCATCATATAAAAACAATTATATATCATGACCAAGTGGAGTTTATCCTAGAAATATAAGGTTAGTTAAACGTCTGAAAATCAATTAATGTAATGCACTATATTAATAGAGAGCGATGGACAGAAACCGTATTATCATCTCTATTATCATCTCAATAAATACATAAAAAGCATCTGGCCAAATTCAATAATTATTTATGATAAAAACTCTCAACAAACTTTCTCAACCTGATAAAGGACATCTCTGAAAAACTAACAACACTATACTTAGTGGTGAAAGACTGAATTCTTTTCCCATAATATCAGGAATAAGACAGGGATACCCATTCTCATCACTTTTATTCAAGATTGTAGTGGAGATTCTAGCCAGTGCAATAAGGAATAAAGATACTAGAGGTATACAGATTAGAAAAAAATAAATAAAACTGTCTTATTTGTGATGATATGATCTTGCATATAGAAGATCCTAAGGAATGTACCAAAGAAGAACCCTATTAGAACTAATAATCTAGGTTACCAAGGTCCAGAGTAATACAAGATCAATGTATAAAAATCAATTTTATTTCTATAAGCTAACAATGAACAATCCAAAAATGAAATTAAGGAAACAATTTCACTTGTGATACTATCAAAAAGATTACTTAGGAATATATTTAACAAAAAAGTGCAGGACTTGTATCATGAAAACTATAAATAATTGTTGAGAAAAAGTAACAAAGACAAATAGAGACATTTCATATTCATGGACTGGAAAGACTTAATATTGTTAAGTTGGTAATTCCCTCCAAGTTAACCTATCAATTCAGTGCAATCCTTTCAAAATCCCAGTAGGCTTTTTTTTGTGTGTGTGTGGAAATTGACAAGAAGATCCTAAAAGTCATAGAGAAATGCAAAGGGCAGCAGCTAAAACCACTTTGAAAAAGAACAAATTCAGAGGACATACGTATTTGAGTTAAGACTTGCTATAAAGCTTCGGCATTCAAGACAGCGTGGTATTAGCATAAGGATAAGCATAATCAGTGAAACAGAATAGAGTCTGGAAATAAACTTTATACATATGGTGCATATATATATATATATATATTTTTTTTAATTTAATTTTTTTTGCCACACCTCACTGCTTGCGGGATCTGAGTTCTCCGACCACACATTGAACCCAGTCCCGGGGCAGTGAAAGCGCAGAGTCCTAACCACTGGACTGCTAGGGAATTCCTTTTTTTAATTAATTAATTAATTAATTTTTGGCTGCACCGCACGGCTTGCGGGATCTTAGTTCCCCAACAAGGGATCGAACCCGTGCTTGCAGCAGTGAAAGCATTGAGTCCTAACCACTGCACTGCCAGGGAATTTATATGGCCAATATATTTTTGATAAAACTTCCAAGGTAATCCAATAGGATAAGGATCATCTTTTTAACAAATGGCACTGAGAAAACTGCATTATCTAAATGCAAAAAAATAAACCTAGCCCTTTTCCTCATGCCATACAAAAAATTTACTCAAGACAGGTTATAGACCTAAATATAAAAACTAAAACTATAAATCTAGAAGTAAACAAATATGAAAATCTTTGTGCTCTTGGGTTAGGCAAAATTTTCTTAGATATGACACCAAAAGCATTCTCCATAAAAGAAAAAATTGACAAACAGGAGTTTATCAAAACTGAAAAATTGGGCTTCCCTGGTGGCGCAGTGGTTGAGAGTCCGCCTGCCGATGCAGGGGACGCGGGTTTGTGCCCCGGTCCGGGAGGATCCCACATGCCGCGGAGCTGCTGGGCCCGTGAGCCATGGCCGCTGGGCCTGCGCGTCCGGAGCCTGTGCTCCGCAGCGGGAGGGGCCACAGCAGTGAGAGGCCCGCATACGGCAAAA
>NW_006792406.1:24503-29724 GCF_000442215.2 Lipotes vexillifer
GCGAAAAAAAAAAAAAAAAAAAAAACTGAAAAATTTGTTTTTCAAAGGACATTTTAAAAAATGAACTGACAAACCATAGACTAGGAGAAAATTTGCAAAACATAAAACTGATAAAGAAATGTACCCAAAATATATATTAAAAAACTTGTCCCACTTGCTGCAACTAAGG
Organism: Lipotes vexillifer; assembly: GCF_000442215.2. NCBI lineage: Eukaryota > Metazoa > Chordata > Mammalia > Artiodactyla > Lipotidae > Lipotes > Lipotes vexillifer. Next base: position 24,673 of record NW_006792406.1, read on the forward strand.
AGCTGGCAAGCCACAACTAAAGGAGCCCGGGAGCTGAAACTAAGACCCGGTGCAACCAAATAAATAAATTAAATAAATAAATACATTTTTTAAAACCTTGTAACAATAATAAGACAACAACTCAATAGAAAAAAATGGACAAAATATTTGAATAACATTTCACCAAAGAAGACATAACAACTTGCAAATAAGCAGATGAAAAGATGCCCAATATTATTAATCACTAGGGAAATGCAAATTAAAACCATAATGAGATACCACTACACACTAGAAAGGTTAAAATAAAAAAGGCTGACAGTACCAAGTACTGGCAAAAGATGTGGAAGGGCTTTGCTTTTGAGGGAATTCATGTGAGAGGAAAATAAATGAATGCTATGTGCATAATGACACCTCATAGAGGAGACGTGGTTTACACTTTTTCATTGGGTAAGTCTCCAGATGGTTCTGCTAGGGTACAGGTTCTCAATTTTTAAATGAGAGAATTGTGTTAGAGGAGCCATACAGTTGGTTCCTTCCTCTCAAATGTGAATAAGTGGAAGGGAGAGGAAATGTACTGCAGGTGAGGGAGAAATATACATAGAGCCATAAGAAGCTATACTGAGTATGTATGTGACAATGAGAGGCCACTTGACTAGGGATAGGTTGCAGGCAGATGAGCTTCAGGAAGCAAATCTGGAGAGACGAACAATCAGTTTGGTTGTCCTTGAAACCTCAGCCCTGGAAAATTGGGTTTGAAAAAAGTACAGAGCAATATAAAACATAGGAACAATATTTTTTACTCTTACAGTAAACTTCTGCTATCTTCACTCATTTGGGTGAAAATTTCCTAAGTAATTTAATTATCCAGGCAACTTCTTTGCAAACCTTTAATGCAAAAGAGTGAAACAAATTATCAAAGGGAAAGTTTTATGTCCATCCCATTTCTGGCATCTTGGTTTCTCCTCTGAACTAATTTTACATTTTTTTCAAATGAAAATAAAATTTCATACAGTGACCATAAGTGAACAGCGAATCATTAATACACACACAAGTTTGAATTTGACATATGCCTCAGTATGACATGAGATACTTCATGAATTATTTAGTGTTCTTGGTATCTCGAAAATTTTACCTACCTAGCCATGGTGCATATTCTTATGAGATATCACTAGCTTAACTTTACAGGGAAAATTCAGAGGAAATCAGTTTAAAAAATAGATTTCATCAGACAAATGTTTTAATAATTTGGTTTTAGTAATACAACTTGATAATAATTCAGAAAATGTGCTGTCTGATTTAAATGTTGGCAGAAGCAGCATCTTCCTGTTTTCTCCTTTGATTAGGCTGTTTGATACAGTAGAGCAAACATTCTATTTAAAAGGTAATTTTATGCCATAAAACTTTATATAATATTGAATTAGTCAAAAGGTAAATGGTTCCACCATCCTACTTGACTAATATAATGTTAACATTTGATCATCCAGTCACTATCTGTAAAGATCCTATCCAATGAGAGGGAAATTGCTGCTTCACCAGATAAGTATTTTCATTGTTAGATAATACTTTCATTTGCACGTATACAAATGCTCAATTTATGATTTTTAAATTAAGAAAATCAGGTGTTAATATTGGTTTTCTATTTATGAACACTCTGATTTAAAAACAAAATCCAAAGATACACTATACTGTGATGCTCAAAAGAAATTAATAATTACCCACTCCTGTTACTGAATGGTCAGTAATGGGGAAGGATTCATTTGTATAGGGTAGACCATTTGATTCTATTGTGACCAAGAAGACTATATTCTTTTTTTTTTTTTTTTTTTTTTTTTTTTTTTTGCCGTATGCAGGCCTCTCACTGCTGTGGCCTCTCCTGTTGCGGAGCACAGGCTCCGGACGTGCAGGCTCAGTGGCCATGGCTCACGGGCCCAGCCGCTCTGTGGCATGTGGGATCTTCCCAGACCAGGGCACGAACCCGTGTCCCCTGCATCGGCAGGCGGACTCTCAACCACTGCGCCACCAGGAAAGCCCAAGAAGACTATATTCTTAAGCTGGATGGTTCAGTGGTTTACTTAGGCTTGTTTTAATTCCCATTTAATTCCTATTTATGATAGTATGATATTTAAACCAGAGAAAAATTCATTACGTGAAGTCATAAACACTAAAAGGAGAAAAAATGCACACCTGAAGCATAAAATAAGACATAGTAGGACAAATTGAAGAAGACCAAAGAAAGTAACATATCCGTCTTGCATCTATATGTTTCAACAGGGCCAGTGATCATAAGGAAAAGATCATAAAGGTTACTGAGTCTGATGTAGATGCCACCATATTATGTGATGTCTCTCAAACATTGCTTGAGGCATTAGACGCACTGGACAGGAAGCCACAATCAAGGAAGTTCCTGAGCCTTCTCATTTCTTAGAATATTTGCTAGTAAGTCTTCAAAGACTTAGAAATCATCAAAGAGAAAGCAACAGAAGAGCTGAAGACCAGAGTGCAAAGAACTGCAATTCAAGGGAAGTTGCAGAAGTTACAAGACAGTGAATAAAGAATCATGAAGACAGACTACTTTCATGACCTTATCCCATGGGAAGAGATGTCATCTGTCCATATCAACACTGGAGACCTTCAGAAGTTTGTTGTCAAAGAAGGCAGCTCTCCATAAAGATAAGGCTTGTTTGGAAGTGAATGGCCTCTAGCACTTGAATTACTCAGGAGAAAAAGAAAACCTCTTTCAATATTTACTTAAACAGCAAACATTGAAATATTCCCTGCACACTTTTTTTTTTTTTTTTGCCAAATCAGTATAGTCCTCGGTATGATTTTTTTTAGTTGATTCTATTTTTCAAACTTTAGTACATTTATTTAAAATGGAAAAAATATCTAACTACCACAAATGGAAGTCCAGGAAAGTCACTTTTAAAAGAAGGCAACCATTAAAATAAATATAAATTAAATAAAAATCATTTTTTTCAGTCTTTAGCTAAGTATTATTGCATACTGAAGGTTCTGGGGAAGAGTTGAAGATATAAAACCCCAAGACTGAGCCTTTCACCTTGACTATTGAGAAGAGTTGAAAGAAAATCAAAAGGGGCAACATCTATACCTCAGGCAGAATCATCTCTTACACCACTGGTTGTGTTATCTAGTACATGTATAGGTTGCTTTCAGTATTTTGAATAAGTTCTATTCAATAATTTTTAAAATTCTTTACTGCTTTTTAAACTTTTATTCCTTGGAGGTAGTCTTCCCTTGTTCTTGGGTTAAATTTTGAGCAGCTCCCATGATTTTGCTGGTCATTCTCTGATAGTTAAAATCCAAAGATCATATCAAGTGACAAACACATTCTCACTTAAAATTGTCTTCTCTCTGCTATTAGAGCTAGCTGTAGCCAAGATGTGAGAGTCTTATTACATGGTTTCCTTTATTTCAAGCCAAAATCTACTTTCTGGTCTCTCCCATGCCTAGATCCTACCTCTGCTCTCTGGAGACATTCTGAATAAGTCCCATACTTTTCCTCTGAGTCAGTTCCTCATATAATTGAACACAGAAATTTTGGCTTCTTCCATTCTTCATTTTTTTAAGCCCAAATTACCTCTTATCTCCATGGTTTCTCAACATAAAATTTACTCTTTAAAATTTTCAAACCTACAGAAAAATTGAAAGACTAATACAATAGGCACCTATATCCTTCACCTCAATTTTATATATATGTGTAATTCTTATTTTTTGGAGGCCATTTGAAAGAAAGTTGGAAACATCATCTTATTTCACATTTAATTGTTTTAACATGGCAATGTGTATCTCCTAAGAGTAAGGACATTGTCTTCAAAACCACAATATCATTATCTCACTTAAGAAAATTAAAGCAATTTAATAGATTTAATAATGTCATATATAGACCATATAAAATTTCCCTATTATTCAAATAATGCCTTTTCAGCTGTTTTCTTTTTCTTTCAATCTAGGATCAAATAAAGGATCTCACACTGCAATCGGTTTTCATGACTCTTTAGTTTCCTGTAATCTAGAATAGTCCCTCCAACTTTCTGTGAATTTCATGACATTGCTCAAGTTAAAATTGTAATCCAGCTATCCTGGATCAACCTCACACTGACAAGCCAGAGCGCACAGCCTCCTCCAGATATAGACAGGCAAAAACAATTTAGAGGGACAGGTACATGTAAAAGTATGAGATTAGAACACTCCCTAACATCATACACAAAAATAAGCTCGAAATGGATTAAAGACCTAAATGTAAGGCCAGAAACGATCAAACTCTTAGAGGAAAACAAAGGGAGAACACTCTACGACATAAATCACAGCAAGATCCTTTTTGACCCACCTCCTAGAGAAATGGAAATAAAAGCAAAAATAAACAAATGGGACCTAATGAAACTTCAAAGATTTTGCACAGCAAAGGAAACCATAAACAAGACCAAAAGACAACCCTCAGAATGGGAGAAAATATTTGCAAATGAAGCAACTGACAAAGAATTAATCTCAAAAATTTACAAGCAGCTCATGCAGCTCAATAACAAAAAAACAAACAACCCAATCCAAAAATGGGCAGAAGACCTAAATAGACATTTCTCCAAAGAAGATATACAGATTGCCAACAAACACGTGAAAGGATGCTCAACATCACTAATCTTTAGAGAAATGCAAATCAAAACTACAATGAGGTATCACCTCACACCAGTCAAAATGGAGGTTCCTTAAAAAAACTAAAAATATAACTACCATATGACCCAGCAATCCCACTACTGGGCATATAACCTGAGAAAACCATAATTCAAATAGAGTCATGTACCACCATGTTCATTGCAGCTCTATTTACAATCGCCAGGACATGGAAGCAACCTAAGTGTCCATTGACATATGAATGGATAAAGAAGATGTGGCACATATATACAATGGAATATTACTCAGCCATAAAAAGAAACAAAATTGAGCTATTTGTAGTGAGGTGGATAGACCTAGAGTCTGTCATACAGAGTGAAGTAAGTCAGAAAGAGAAAGACAAATACCGTACACTAACACATATATATGGAATCTAAGAAAAAAAAA
>NW_006792406.1:29946-34445 GCF_000442215.2 Lipotes vexillifer
GGGAGGGAGACGCAAGAGGGAAGAGATATGGGAACATATGTACATGTATAACTGATTTACTTTGTTATAAAGCAGAAAGTAACACACCATTGTAAAGCAATTATACCCCAATAAAGATGTTAAAAAAAAAATCTAGAAACAATAAATGCTGGAGAGGGTGTGGAGAAAAGGGATCACTCTTGCACTGCTGGTGGGAATGTGAATTGGTACAACTACTATGGAGAACAGTATGGAGGTTCCTTGAAAAACTAAAACTAGAACTACCATATGACCCAGCAATCCCACTACTGGGCATATACCCTGAGAAAACCATAATTCAAAAAGAGTCATGTACCAAAATGTTCATTGCAGCTCTATTTACAATAGCCAGGAGATGGAAACAACCTAAGTGCCCATCATTGGATGAATGGATAAAGAAGATGTGGCACATATATACAATGGAATATTACTCAGCCATAAAAAGAAACGAAATTGAGTTATTTGTAGTGAGGTGGATGGACCTAGAGTTTATCATACAGAGTGAAGTAAGTCAGAAAGAGAAAGACAAATACCGTACGCTAACACATATATATGGAATCTAAGAAAAAAAAAAATGTCATGAAGAACCTAGGTTTAAGACAGGAATAAAGACACAGACTTACTAGAGAATGGACTTGAGGATATGGGGAGGGGGAAGGGTAAGGTGTGACAAAGTGAGAGAGTGGCATGGACATATATACACTACCAAACGTAAAATAGATAGCTAGTGGGAAGCAGCCCCGTAGCACAGGGTGATCAGCTCCGTGCTTTGTGACCACCTAGAGGGGTGGGATAGGGAGGGTGGGAGGGAGGGAGATGCAAGAGGGAAGAGATAGGGGAACATATGTATATGTATAACTGATTCACTTTGTTATAAAGCAGAAACTAACACACCATTGTAAAGCAATTATACTCTAATAAAGATGTAAAAAAAAAATTTAGAGGAAGATTAATACCGCCTTTCCTTTGAAAGCTTTTTTAGCAACTGCAATAGACAGTTGGTTCCCGTGGTCAAACAGACCCCACCTCAGGCCCATTTCCTATGAACACCTGTCAGGCTGGATCTTCCCAATCTTGGAGTCATGTAATTCTTTTTTGAACTTGCTTACAAAACCTACCTGGTGGAGTCCTTCTTGTTGGTTTGGCTCATTTATGAAAAATAGCTGAGTCAGTTTGAAGGTCTGGTGTCCCTTCATGCATGCCAGCTGCCCCTGCGGTTTGTGATGTGCTCACATGTGGCGAACACAGCTTAGCAGCGGAGAGGAGTGCTGGGCACAGGATTGCTCACTTGGCGGGACCAGCACAGGGCAGACTGAGTGAATGTGGAAACGACGCAGAGTCTTGGGCTTGCAAGTGAAGAACGGTGATCTAAGTCCCAACAGTCTGTTTTACTCCAAAGGGCCAGCAAGGTGGGAAGGAGAAGATTCCCACTGCTATCTTCACAAGTGAGCAGTGAACCTAGAAGCAAATCTGATGTGGAACACTCAGAACCCAGGAGGCAGGCGGACAGCAGAAGGAAAATGTGTGCCTGGGGAAATAGGGCCCTTTTCCCCAAGCAAAATTTCAGGGGCAGATTGCCTATCCCCAGAAAGGGACTTGCATATAAAGCAAAGCAAGACTGCAATAGAGAATTTATTTAAATAGGGGCCTAGAACTGGATTTTATAATGGAGACAGAAATAGTATGTGGGTCTGTGGTAGATCTATATTCCAAAGACTAATCCAAAACCAACGGTGGTTTCAGGCGGGGGGGGTATGTGTGCATTTGTCACCCTTTGATCTTTTTCCTCAGTTAAGTCAGTTTGATCCTCACTTCACATTTTGGCTCAGAACCTAACTCAAAAACAATAAGAAAAAAAAATAAATAAAATCTCAAAATCCCCTCAAACCCTTTTCATTAAAGTAACCTTGGGCTTCCCTGGTGGCGCAGTGGTTGAGAGTCTGCCTGCCGATGCAGACAACGCGGGTTCCGGCCCTGGTCTGGGAAGATCCCACATGCCATGGAGCAACTGGGCCCGTGAGCCACAATTACTGAGCCTGCGCGTCTGGAGCCTGTGCTCCGCAACAACAGAGGCCGCGATAGTGAGAGGCCTGCGCACCGCGATGAAGAGTGACCCCCGCTTGCCACAACTAGAGAAAGCCCATGCACAGAAGTGAAGACCCAACACAGCCATAAATAAATAAATAAATACATTGTGTATTATAAAAAAAAAAAAAAGTAACCTCTATTTTAACAGATGTCATTGGTCCTTTGTATTTTCAGTTGGAGTAGAAATTAATAATATACTTGCTATTCCAGGGGATTTCTTCTGTTCTGCTCTCTCCAGCTAATTCTTTTTTTTTTTTTTTAAATATTTATTTATTTATTTGGCTGCACTGGGTCTTTGTTGTGTCACACAGGATCTTTAGTTGAGTCATGTGGGATCTTTAGTTGTGGCATGCAGGATCTAGTTCCCTGACCAGGGATTGAACCTGGGCCCCCTGCATTGGGAGTGTGGGGCCTTAGCCACTGGACTACCAGGGAAGTCCTATCTCCAGCCAATTCTTATGTATATCTTGGATCCTGAGCTTCCGGGGTTTGCCCTGGTTTTTCCCAAAATACTCTTTCACTGCCAATCCCTGAAGCCTGTAGATTCTTCCTGGTGACCAGAAATGCTCTATTCTCAACACCAAAGCTATTGATCTTGCAGGTTCTAAGTCAGGAGAGGCTAGATGCTGCAGTAACAAGTGCTCCTCCCCCCCATCACAATGGCTGGTAACACAGATTTCTCATTATACTTCACATTCATTACAAGTCATTACAGCTTTGTTCATATGGCTTTTACCCTGGGAACAGCCTCTATCTGGAACGTTGCCAGTCTCATGGTTGAGCAACAGGAGAAATGACAAGCCACACACTGGGTCCAAAAGTGACTGTCTAGAAATGACACACTTTTGCTTACACTTCATTGGCTGGAAGGAATCTCATGGACTGGCCTGACATCAGTGGCACAGGGAAGTATAATCCTCCCCTAGGATGCAAGTATTCAAGAATAATTTACGTAAGTGTTTCAATTTACATAAGTGTTTTTTGTTTTTTGTTTTTTGTTTTTTGTGGTATGCAGGCCTCTCACCGTTGGGCCTCTCCCGTTGCGAAGCACAGGCTCCGGGGGCGCAGCCTCAGCGGCCATGGCTCACAGGCCCAGCCGCTCCACGGCACGTGGGATCCTCCCGGACGGGGGCACAAACCCGTGTCCCCTGCATTGGCAGGCAGACCCTCAACCACTGCGCCACCAGGGAAGCCCTACATAAGTGTTTTTGCTATCAGGATATATGCTGCTTTCCATCAGGGTTCATGTGCCTATCAGGATATGTCTGCTTCTCTATAAGGATACATGTGCCATTGCTTAGGAACAAGAAGCTTCTGGGTCTTAGGCTAGGACTGAGCTGTGGTTTGTGTACTGGGCCCCTAGTTCCTCCCCAGGCCGGGTTTCCAGCATTGCTCTTTCTCCTCGTCCTATCCGAGAACCTTTCCATTGTGTGTTTGGGAACTGCCGTAGGACCAGGCTTTGGTCAGGAGTGACAAGCTAAGAAAGAGTGGGGGCTGCCCCCTTTTCCCTTCCTACTAGCAGCTGGGTCATAGCTGCGCTTTCTTTCTGACACATGCAGCTTCTTCCCGAAACACTGTTTTTGTTTTATTTTTATTCTTATTTTTTCATTTTGGCCAACCACTTCATAACACACTGCCAGCAGATTCAATTTGTCTTGTGTTTCTTTCTGGAGTGACTTTTTTCCTTAGCACTTTTTAAAAAAATCCAGTTCATTCTAGGTTTTGGCCTGCCTGGCACTATTGTCAAAGGTTTCTGTCATTCTTTTCGATGTATTTTTCTGGAACTAAAATTTCCTCAGGCCTCTCAAGGCTATGGGTACAAATGAGATCACGTTTCCGGTAATAACTCAAATCTCCTTGACTCATCTTGCCCACTTGCTCATGTAGAGACTTCCTGACCTCACCAAAGTTCTCTCCAGTTTTTTTCTGGGTGTGCCAGGGGTGAGGGCTAGGGTCAGGAGTCCTCTCACATTCTTCTGTCTAGGCCCCCACCCCATGAATGTCCACTGCCGGTGGACTCAACTTGACACGTGGGTTATTCAGGACTGTTTGGTTGCACATCATGGAAACCAACTTGAGCTAACTTAATCAAGTTAGAGGTTCACGATAGGTATATGAGGCCATTTCTCAGAATATATGGCACACAGCTGGCCCTCAAGAAAGTTCTATTAGACTAGAAAAATGAAATGTTTAAGAATCTCCCCTCTTTTACCTGCTCGTTTCTGGGCGTCTGCTTTATTGGCTTTGCCTTTGCAGACTGGATCTTTCTGCCCTTGCATGCACATTGGGGAGGTTCCCTAGTTCTCCCTGAATCCCAAATCCAATTTCTGAGAGGATGCCATTCAGGCCTGGATTTTTTTTTTTTTTTTTTTTTTTTGGGGGACACGGGGCTC
>NW_006792406.1:34455-52274 GCF_000442215.2 Lipotes vexillifer
ACGGGCCTCTCACTGTTGTGGCCTCTCCCATTGCGGAGCACAGGCTCCAGACGCGCAGGCCCAGCGGCCATGGCTCATGGGCCCAGCTGCTCCGCAGCATGTGGGATCTTCCCGGGCCGGGGCACGAACCTGTGTCTCCTGCATCGGCAGGCAGACTCTCAACCACTGCGCCACCAGGGAAGCCCAGGCCTGGATTTTAAGTAAAAGTTAAGAATGAGGATGAAGGTTACTTAGAAAAATAGGAGTTTGAAGTTTCACCTGGCAGAATCAGGTAGGAATGAGGGCGAGAAAGATTTTTCTTGAGTTTGCCAGAGCTTCCATAACAAAGTATCACAGACTGAGTGGCTTAAACAACAAAAATTTATTTTCTCATAGTTCTGGTAGCTAGCAGTGCAAGAACAGGGTGTTGGCAGTGTTGGTTTCTCCTGAGGCCTCCTTGGCTTGCAGATGGCCACCTTCTCACTGTGTCCTTACATGGTCTTTACTCTGTATCTGAGTGTCCCTGGGGTCTCTCTGTATGCCCTAATCTCCTCTTCTTATGAGGACACTAGTCAGATTGGATTAGGGCCTACCCTAATGGCCTCATTTAAACATAATCATATCTTTAAAGGCCCATCTCCATGGGCTTCCCTGGTGGCACAGTGGTTGGGAGTCCGCCTGCCAATGCAGGGGACACAGGTTCGTGCCCCGGTCCGGGAGGATCCCATGTGCCGCAGAGCGGCTGGGCCCGTGAGCCATAGCCGTTGGGCCTGCGCGACCGGAGGCTGTGCTCTGCAACAGGAGAGGCCACAACAGTGAGAGGCCCGCGTACCGCAAAAAAAAAAAAAAAAAAAAGGCCCATCTCCAAATATAATAACATTCTGAGGTACTGAGGGTAAATTTAGAGGGAACATAATTCAGTCCATAACATCTGTTGCCTATCAAATCACTCAAAAACTTAATGGTGTAAAACAAAATTTTTTACTACGTTCATAGATTTGGTAGGTCAGAAATTCAGAAGAGGTATGGTGGGGTTGGCTCTTCCCTGCTCCATGATATCTGGGCTCTCAGCTGGGATGACTTAAATGGCTGGATGCTGACAAATAGCTGGGCTAGGGGACTCACTTCTGAGATGGCTTCTTCACTCACATGTTTCGTGCTTGGGTTGAAGTGGCTGAAACCTGTGCTCAGATGGTACTGTTGACCACAACAAGTCCATGTGGCTTGGGCTTCCTCATAGCATGGCAGCCTCAGAGAAGATGGACTTTTTACATGGCAGCTCAGGGCTCAAAGAGCGTTCCAGTGACCAAGGAACATAGTGTCACTTCTACTATACTTATTGAAGCAGTCACAAGCACAGATAAATGCCAAAGAATTTGTGACCATATTACAGAACTGCCACAACAGGCATATTCAAAATGTCTACTACATCCCTGTCCCATATGCCCTCTGTGAGAAGACCAATCCTCTCGCATGACTGTTGGTTCTTGTTGTTCTCCAAAATTTGGTAAGCTTTTTACCCATTTAATAGGAATCAGCCCCAATGTGTCAATAGCCACACTTGAGTTCTTTTCTAGCCAAGCATCTTAAATTTGCAATATTTCAAAGATTTCTCAGTCTCATACCTCTCGGTCCATTTGTTTATGGGTACTTAAGTCCATCTCTGGTGAGAGAGTCACACTTTTGGTACATTTTCCTGTGCCATTAGAGGCACGTTAAAAATTGAGATATAATTGACATAAGACATTATATTAGTTTCATATATATAACATAATGATTCAATATTTCTATATATTGTGAAATAATCACCACAATAATTCTAGTTAACATCTGTCACCATACGTAGTTAAATTTTTTTCTTGTGATGAGAACTTTTAAGATCCACTCTCTTAGCAACTTTCAAATATACAATTCTACATTATTAACTACAGTCATCATGCTGTATGTTACTTCCCTGTGACTTATTTATTTTATAACTGGAAGTTAGTACCTTTTGACCACCTTCACCTATTTCATCCACCCACAACGCCCTACCTCTGGAAATCTACCAATGTATTCTCTATATCTTTGAGCTTGGTCGTTAGTTTGTTGTTGTTGTTGTTAGATTCCACATATAAGTGAGATCATATGGTATTTGTTTTTCTCTGTCTGACTTACTTCACTTAACTTAATGCCCTCAACGTCCATCCATGTTGTCACAAATGGCAGGATTTCATTCTTTTTTGTGGCTGAACAATATTCCATTATACACACACACACACACACACACACACACACACACACGCACACACGCACGCACACACATAGCACATTTTCTTTATCCATTCATCCATTGATGGACCTTTAGCTTACTTCCATGTCTTGGCTATTGAAAATAACACTGCAGTGAACATGTGGGTGCAGATATCTTTGTGAGATAGTGTTTTCATTCTCTTTGGATAAATACCTAGAGGTGGAATTGCTGGATCATATGGTAATTCTATTTTTAATTTTTTGAGGAAGCTCTGTACTGCTTTCCATGGTGCCTGTTACATTCCCACCAACAGTGAACAAGAGTTTCCTTTTCTTCACATCCTCACTAAAACTTGTTATTTCTTTCTTTCTTTTTTTAAAAAATACATTTATTGGAGTATAATTGCTTTACAATGTTGTGTTTCTGGTGTACAACAAAGGGACTCAGCTATAAGTATACACATATCGCCGTACCCTCTCCCTCTTGAGCCTCCCTCCCATCCTCGCTATACCACCTCTCTAGGTTGTCACAAAGCATCAAGCTAGTCTCCCTGTGCTATGCAGCAGCTTCCCACTACCCATCCATTTTACATTTGGTAGTGTATATATGTCAGTGCTTCTCTCTCTCTTCATCCCAGCTTCCCCTTGCCCTGCTGTGTCCTCAAGTCCATTCTCTATGTCTGCATCTTTATTCCTGCCCTGCTACTAGGTTTATCAGTACCATTTTTTTAGATTAACACTATGTGTTGTAGCATATGGTATTTGTTTTTCAATTTTCTGAGTTACTTCATTCTGTATGATAGATTATAGGTCCATCCATCTCATTACAAATAACTCAATTTCATTCCTTTTCTCCAGAAAGTAGGCACAGAGGGAACTTACCTCAACATAATAAAGGCCATATAGGACAAACCCACAGCCAACATCATTCTCAATGGTGAAAAACTGAAACCATTTCCTCTAAGATCAGGAACAAGACAAGGTTATCCACTCTCAACACTGTTATTCAACACAGTTTTAGAAGTTTTAGCCACAGCAATCAGAGAAGAAAAAGAAATAAAAGGAATCCAAATTGGAAAAGAAGAAGTAAAGCTGTCACTGTTTGCAGGTGACATGATACTATACATAGAGAATCCTAAAGATGTTACCAGAAAACTACTAGAGCTAATCAATGAATTTGGTAAAGTAGCAGGATGCGAAATTAATGCACAGAAATCTTGCATTCCTACACACTGATGATGAAAAATCTGAAAGACAAATCAAGGAAAAACTCCCAGTTACCACTGAAACAAAAAGAATAAAATACCTAGGAATAAGCCCACCTAAGGAGGCAAAAAACCTGTATGCAGAAAACTATAAGACACTGATGAAAGAAATCAAAGACGATACAAACAGATGGAATGATATACCATGTTCTTGAACTGGAAGAATCAACATTGTGAAAATGACTGTACTACCCAAAACAATCTACAGATTCAATGCAATCCTTATCAAACTACCAATGACATTTTTCACAGAACTACAACAAAAAATATCACAATTTGTATGGAAACACAAAAGACCCCAAATGGCCAAAGCAATCTTCAGAAAGAAAAACGGAGCTGGAGTAGTCAGGCTCCCTAACTTCAGACTATACTACAAAGCTACAGTAATCAATGCAGTATGGTACTGGAACAAAGACAGAAATTTAGACCAATGGAAGAGGATAGAAAGTCCAGAGATAAACCCACGCACATATGGTCACCTTATCTTTGATAAGGGAGGCAAGAATATACAATGGATAAAAGACAGCTTCTTCAATAAGCGGAGCTGGGAAAACTGGACAGCTACATGTGAAAGAATGAAATTAGAACACTTCCTAACATCATACACAAAAATAAACTCAAAATGGATTAAAGACCTAAATGTAAGGCCTGTCACTATAAAACAGTTAGAGGAAAACATAGGCCAAACACTCTATGACATAAATCACAGCAAGATCCTGCTTGACCCACCTCCTAAGAAAATGGCAATAAAAATAAAAGTAAACAAATGGGACCCAATGAAACTTAAAAGCTTTTGCACAGCAAGGGAAAACATAAATAAGACGAAAAGACAACCTTCAGAATGGGAGAAAATATTTGCAAATGAAGCAACTGACAAAGAATTAATCTCAAAAATTTACAAGCAGCTCAATAACAAAAAAACAAACAACCCAATCCAAAAATGGGCAGAAGACCTAAATAGACATTTCTCCAAAGATATATAGATTGCCAACAAACACGTGAAAGGATGCTCAACATCACTAATCTTTAGAGAAATGCAAATCAAAACTACAATGAGGTATCACCTCACACCAGTCAAAATGGAGGTTCCTTAAAAAACTAAAAATATAACTACCATATGACCCAGCAATCCCACTACTGGGCATATAACCTGAGAAAACCATAATTCAAATAGAGTCATGTACCACCATGTTCATTGCAGCTCTATTTACAATCGCCAGGACATGGAAGCAACCTAAGTGTCCATTGACATATGAATGGATAAAGAAGATGTGGCACATATATACAATGGAATATTACTCAGCCATAAAAAGAAACGAAATTGAGCTATTTTTAGTGAGGTGGATGGACCTAGAGTCTGTCATACAGAGTGAATTAAATCAGAAAGAGAAAAACATACTGTATGCTAACACATATATGTGGAATCCTAAAAAAAAAAAAGGCTCTGAAGAACCTACGGGCAGGACAGAAATAAAGATGCAGATGTACAGAAATGACTTGAGGACACGGGGAGGGGGAAGTATAAGCTGGGATGAAGTGAGAGAGTGGCATGGACATATATATGCTGCTTTATAACAAAGTGAATCTGCTTTATAACAAAGTGAATCAGCTATACATATCCGCATGTCTCCTTCCTCTGGCATATCCCTCCCACTGTCCCTATCCCACTCCTCTATGTGGTCAAAAAGCACCGAGCTGATCTCCCTGTGCTGTGCAGCTGCTTCCCACTAGCTATCTATTTTACATTTGGTAGTGTACTTATGTCTGTGCCACTCTCTTCGTCACAGCTTCCCCTTCCCACTCCCCGTGTCCTCAAGTCTATTCTCTATGTTGGTGTCTTTATTCCTGTCTTGCCCCTAAGTTCTTCAGAACTTTTGTTTTTTTACTTTCCATATATATGTATTAGCATATGGTATTTGTTTTTCTCTTTCTGACTTACTTCACTCTGTATGACAGACTCTAGGTCCATCCACCACACTACAAATAACTCAATTTTGTTTCCTTATATGGCTGAGTAATATCCCATTGTATATATGTGTCACATCTTTATCCATTCATCTGTCAATGGACACATAGGTTGCTTCCATGTCCTGGCGATTAAATAGAGCTGCAATGAACATTCTGGTACATGACTCTTTTTGAATTATGGTTTTCTCAGGGTATATGCCCAGTAGTGGGATTGCTGGGTCATATGGTAGTTCTATTTTTAGTTTTTTAAGGAACCTCCATACTGTTCTCCATAGTGGCTGTATCAATTTACATTCCCACCAACAGTGCAAGAGGGTTCCCTTTTCTCCACACCCTCTCTAGCATTTATTGCTTGTAGATTTTTTGATGATGGCCATTCTGACCGGTATGGTTTTGATTTGCATTTCCCTAATGATTAGTGATGCTGAGCATCTTTTCATATGTTTGTTGGCAATCTGTATATCTTCTTTGGAGAAATGTCTGTTTAGATCTTCTGCCCATTTTTGGATTGGGTTGTTTCTTTTTCTGATATTGAGCTGCATGAGCTGCTTGTAAATTTTTGAGATTAATCCTTTGCCAGTTGCTTCATTTGCAAATATTTTTTCCCATTCTGAGGGTTGTCTTTTTGTCTTGTTTATGACTTCCTTTGCTGTGCAAAAGCTTTTAAGTTTCATTAAGTCCCATTTGTTTATTTTTTATTTTATTTCCATTACTCTAGGAGGTGAGTCAAAAAGATCTTTCTGTGATTTATGTCAAAGAGCATTCTGCCTATGTTTTCCTCTAAGAGTTTTATAGTGTCAGGCCTTACATTTAGGTCTTTAATCCATTTTGAGTTTATTTTTGTGTATGATGTTAGGAAGTGTTCTAATTTCATTCTTTCACATGTAGCTGTCCAGTTTTCCCAGCTCCATTTATTGAAGAGGCTGTCTTTTATCCATTGTATATTCTTGCCTCTTTTGCCAAAGACAAGGTGTCCATATGTGCGTGGGTTTATCTCTGGACTTTCTATCCTCTTCCATTGGTCTAAATTTCTGTCTTTGTTCCAGTACCATACTGCATTGATTACTGTAGCTTTGTAGTATAGTCTGAAGTCAGGGAGCCTGACTACTCCAGCTCCGTTTTTCTTTCTGAAGATTGCTTTGGCCATTCGGGGTCTTTTGTGTTTCCACACAAATTGTGAAATTTTTTGTTCTAGTTCTGTGAAAAATGTCATTGGTAGTTTGATAAGGATTACATTGTATCTGTAGATTGCTTTGGGTAGTATAGTCATTTTCACAATGTTGATTCATCCAATTCAAGAACATGGTATATCTTTCCATCTGTTTGTATCGTCTTTGATTTCTTTCATCAGTGTCTTATAGTTTTCTGCATACAGGTTTTTTGCCTCCTTAGGTAGGTTTATTCCTAGGTATTTTATTCTTTTTGTTGCAATGGTAAATGGGAGTCTTTCCTTGATTTCTCTTTCTGATTTTTCGTTGTTAGTGTATATGCAAGAGATTTCTGTGCATTAATTTCACGTCCTGCTACTTTACCAAATTCATTGATTAGCTCTAGTAGATTTCTGGTGGCATCTTTAGGATTTTCTAGGTATAGTATCATGTAATCTGCAAACAGTGATAGTTTTATTTTTCTTTTCCAATTTGGATTCCTTTTATTTCTTTTTCTTCTCTGATTGCCATGGCTAAAACTTCTGAAGCTACGTTGTATAACAGTGGTGAGAGTAGGCAACCTCGTGTTGTTCCTGATCTTAGAGGAAATGCTTTCAGTTTTTCACCATTGAGAACAAGGTGGACTGTGGATTTGTCATATACGGCCTTTATTATGTTGAGATAGGTTCCCTCTCTGCCCACTTTCTGGAGAGTTTTCATTATAAATAGGTGTTGATTTTTGTCAAAAGCTTTTTCTGCATCTATTGAGATTATCATATGGTTTTTATCCTTCAGTTTGCTAATATGGTGTATCACATTGATTGATTTGCATATATTGAAGAATCCTTGCATTCCTGGGATAAACCCCACTTGATCATTGTGTATGATCCTTTTAATGTGCTGTTGGATTCTGTTTGCTAGTATTTTGATAAGGATTTTTGCATCTATTTTCATCAGTGGTATTGGCCTGTAATTTTTTTTTTGTGAAATCTTTGCTTTTGGTGTCAGTGTGATGATGGCCTCATAGAATGAGTTTGGGAGTGTTCCTCCCTCTGCTATATTTTGGAAGAGTTTGAGAAGGATAGGTGTCATCTCTTCTCTAAATGTTTCATAGAATTCACCTGTGAAGCCATCTGGCCCTGGGCTTTTGTTTGTTGGAATATTTTTTTGTTTGTTTGTTTGTTTGTTTATTTTTTGCGGTACGTGGGCCTCTCACTGTTGTGGCCTCTCCTGTTGCAGAGCACAGGCTCCAGATGCATGGGCTCAGCGGCCATGGCTCATGGGCCCAGCCGCTCCGCGGCATGTGGGATCTTCCGGGACTGGGGCACGAACCCGTGTCCCCTGCATCGGCAGGTGGACTCTCAACCACTGCACCACCAGGGAACCCCTGTTGGAAGATTTTTAATCACAGTTTTAATTTCAGTGCTTGTGATTGGTCTGTTCATGTTTTCTATTTCTTCCTGGTTCAGTCTTGAAAGGCTGTACTTTTCTAAGAATTTGTCCATTTCTTCCAAGTTGTCCATTTTATTGGCATATAGTTGCCTGTAGTAGTCTCTCATGATCCTTTGTATTTCTGCGGTGTCAGTTGTTACTTCTCCTTTTTCATTTCTAATTCTATTGATTTGAGTCTTCTCCCTTTTTTTCTTGATGAGTCTGGCTAATAGTTTCTCAATTTTGTTTATCTTCTCAAAGAACCAGCTTTTAGTTTTATTGATCTTTGCTATTGTTTCCTTCATTTCTTTATCATTTATTTCTGATCTGATCTTTATGATTTCTTTCCTTCTGCTAACTTTGGGGGTTTTCTTGTTCTTCTTTCTCTAATTGCTTTAGGTGTAATGTTAGGTTATTTATTTGAGATGTTTCTTGTTTCTTGAGGTAGAATTGTGTTGCTATAAACTTCCCTATTAGAACTGCTTTTGCTGCATCCCATAGGTTTTGGGTTGTCGTGTTTTCACTGTCATTTGTTTCTAGGTATTTTTTGATTTCTTCTTTGATTTCTTCAGTGATCTTTTGGTTGTTTAGTAGCGTATTGTTTAGCCTCCATGTGTTTGTACTTTTTACAGTTTTTTTTTTCCTGTAATTGATAGCTAGTCTCATAGCATTGTGGTCAGGAAAGATGCTTGATACAATTTCAATTTTCTCAAATTTACCAACACTTGAATTGTGACCCAAGATGTGATGTATCTGGAAAACATTCCATGTGCACTTGAGAAGAAAGTGTATTCTGTTGTTTTGGGATGGAATGTCCTCTAAATATCAATTAAGTCCATCTGGTCTAATGTTTCCTTATTTATTTTCTGTTTGGGTGATCTGTCCATTGGTGTAAGTGCGGTGTTAAAGTCACCTACTATTATTGTGTTACTGTCGACTTCCCCTTTTATGGCTGTTAGTATCTGCCTTATGTATTGAAGTGCTCCTATGTTGGGTACATACATATTTACAATTGTTATACCTTCTTCTTGGATTGATCCCTTGATCATTATATATTGTCCTTCCTTGTCTCTTGTAATAGTCTTTATTTTAAAGTCTTTTTGTCTGATATGAGTATTGCTATCCCAGCTTTCTTTTGATTTCCATTTGCATGGAATATCTTTTTCCATCCCCTCACTTTCAGTCTGTATGTGTCCCTAGGTCTGAAGTGGGTGTCTTGTAGACAGCATATATATATACGGGTCTTGTTTTTGTATCCATTCAGCCAGTGTATGTCTTTTGGTTGGAGCATTTAATCCATTTACATTTAAGGTAATTATCGATATGTATGTTTCTATTACCATTTTCTTAATTATTCTGGGGGTTTTTTTGTAGGTCTTTTCCTTCTCTGTGTTTCCTACAGAGAGAAGTTCCTTTAGCATTTGTTGTAAAGCTGGTTTGGTGGTGCTGAATTCTCTTAGCTTTTGCTTGTCTGTAAAGGTTTTAATTTCTCTGTCGAATCTGAATGAGATCCTTGCTGGACAGAGTAATATTGGTTGTAGGTTTTTCCCTTTGATCACTTTAAATATGTCCTGTGATTCCCTTCTGGCTTGCAGAGTTTCTGTTGAATGATCAGCTGTTAACCTTATGGGGAGTCCCTTGTATGTTATTTATTGCTCTTCCCTTGCTGCTTTTACTATTTTTTCTTTGTGTTTAATTTTTGAAAGTTTGATTAGTATGGGTCTCAGCATGTTTCCCCTTGGGTTTATCCTGTATGGGACTCTCTGTGCTTCCTGGGCTCGATTAACTATTTCCTTTCCCATGTTGGGGAAGTTTTCAACTATAATCTCTTCAAATATTTTCTCAGACTCTTTCATTTTTTCTTCTTCTGGGATGCCTATAATTCGAATGTTGGTGTGCTTAATGTTGTCCCAGAGGTCTCTGAGACTGTCCTCCATTCTTTTCATTCTTTTTTCTGTATTCTGCTCTGCAGCAGTATTTCCACCATTCTATATTCCAGCTCACTTATCTGTTCTTCTGCCTCAGTTATTCTGCTATTGATTCCTTCTAGAATACTTTTAGTTTCAGTTATTAGGTTGTTCATTAGTGTTTGTTTGCTCTTTAGTTCTTCCAGGTCCTTGTTAAACGTTTCTTGTATTTTCTCTATTCTATTTCCAAGATTTTGGATCATCTTTACTATCATTACTCTGAATTATTTTTCAGGTAGTTTGCCTATTTCCTCTTCATTTATTTGGTCTTGTGAGTTTTTATCTTGCTCCTTTGCCTGTAAGATATTTCTCTGTCTTTTCATTTTGTCTAATTTACAGTATGTGAGGTCTCCTTACCGTAGGCTGGATGGTCATAGTTCCTCTTGCTTCTGTTCTCTGCGCCCATTGGTAGGGTTTTGGTCCAGTGTCTTGTGTAGGCTTCCTGATGGGAGGGATTGGTGCCTGTGTTCTGGTGGGTCGAGCTGAATCTTTTTCCTCTGATGAGCAGGACCATGTCAGGTGGTGTGTTTTGGGTGTCTGTGAGCTTAGTATAACTTTAGGTAATCTGTGTGCTAATGGGTGGGTTTGTGTTCCTGTCTTCTTTGTTGTTTGGTGTGAGGTGTCCCAGCACTGGGAACTGCTGGCAGTTGGGTGGAGCTGGGTCTTAGATTCAGATAGAGGCCTCCATTAGAGCTCTTGGTGATTAATCTTCCCTGGGGCCAGGAATTCTCTAGTGGTCCAGCATCCTGGACTCGGTGCTCCACTCCAGAGCCTCAGGCCTGACTTCTGGTCAAGGGACCAAGATCCTGCAAGTTGTTCATCACAGCAATAAAGGGTATTAAAAAAAAAAAAGACTAACAAAACCCCAGACAAATGGTAAAAAGTAAAATCTAACAAACAGAAAGAGAAACAAGGGAACACTCACACACACAAAAGAAACAAAAACAGAACCAAATAAATCAAATAGCAAGAGAGCAACCAGACAAACAGAAGAACCCAAGAACGAAATCAAACAATTAAGAAGAAAGCTGACAAAAACCCAAAACCATAACCAAAGCAGAGGGCCATCTGAAGAATGAAGCAAACAAATATATTAAAGAAAAAAAAAGACAAACAAAACCCTGGAGAAATGGTAAAAACAAAATCAAAGAAACAAAAATAGAAACAAGGAAACACACACACGTAAAAGAAACAAAAACAGAGGCAAATAAAATAAAAAGCAAGAGAACAACCAGAGAAATAGGAGAACTCAAAAATGAAATCAAACAATTAGGATTAAAACTAACACAAACACATAACCTAAAAACAAAACCAAAGCAGTGTGCCAACTGAAGAATAAAGTAAGGAAACAGAACAAACTGATAAAAATGAATAAAATAATAATAAAATAAAATAAAAGGGAAAAAACACAGGACAACAGAATAGCAAAGTAGAAATGGAAATATTAAAAAAAGAGAAAAATATATTAAAGAAAAAGAGGATGAAAAAAATGAGGGAAAAGAATACAGAATGACAGAAAAGCAAAGAAAAAGTAGAAATGTGTGAAAAAAAACATGTTATAAAACATGGAGATCCCAAAAGACTTAAAAACAAAAACAACAACAAAAAAAAGAAAAAGAAACCAGAAAAAAAAAAAGCTAGAACTAACAACAGAATGAATCAAAACATAATAAAATTAACAGTAATAATTATGTTTCCCTGGGGTCTCTGCTGTAAGTGTCCTTGCACATGCCGTGAGCCACAGCCCACCTCCGCCTCCCCGAGAGGCTCTCCTCTGCCTCTAGGCTGGTCTCTGGACCTGCCGTGGGCCCTGTGGGGATCACTTAGACTCTGATCTGGCCCAATCCCTGCATGTGCTGCCCCCAGAGTCCACAGCTGCCAGAGCTAGACCATTTTCATTTGTAGGAACACTCATTGTCTACTCAGATATTCCATAGACACAGGGTCTACCTAGCTGATTGTGGGGATTTAATCTGCTGCTTCTACATCTGGTGGAAAGATTTTCGATCTTCTTCCTTAGTCACCCTGTCCCGGGGGTTCAGCTTTGGTTTTATCCCCACCTCTGTGTGTGGTCCACCCAGAGGAGTCTGGTCCTGAGGCTGCCTTGGAGCTCATGGGTCTGCCCCTGTGAGGACCGGGCACAGAGGTGGTCTGACTGCTTGGATTGCAGGAGCCCCAGCAGTGGCAAATGCACAGGGAAGCAGGTGGCCATGGGTGCCAGAGATATGGCCCTAGTGAGGCCTTTTCTGGCGCCCAGTGTAAGGCATGTGAGGGCCAGCCCTGGCCAGGGTTCTTCTGGCACTTGGCAGCAGGCGTGCGAGGGCCAACCCTGAGATGGCTTTTTTTTTTTAGTTGCCCTGCAGCCAGTGTGTGAGGGTCAGCTCTGAGGGGGCTTTTCTTATTGTTCAGCAGCCAGCACACAAGAGCCAGCCCAGAGCAGGCTTCTTTTACTGTCGTTGGCAGGCACCAGTGTATGGGGAGAGAGAGGCTACAATAGTGGCTCCTCCCCCTGCATGTGACTCAGCAGTAGCACCTTGCTTCCACGGCAGCCCCATCTTCCTCCACAGGCGTTCCCTGCTGCAGATTTCCTCCCTCCTGTCTCCTCAGTCCGTCTCCCCACAGCCAACAGCAGTTCTTGCTCTGGGCCTGTTCTCCAATCCCCATGCACCAGCTCCCAGCCCCCTTGCACACCTGTGAACACATGTCCCAGTCCAAGGCATGTAGGGTCTTGGTATGGACCATCTGTGTATTTCTCACTCTATCCATCTGCCACAGATCAGCTGCTTCACCCTCTTCCAACAGCCTCAGATGTTTCCCTTCTGTCCCAGTCAATTTCCCCATCGGAGAGGGGGGGGGTTTCCCGTTGGAGAGGGGGTTTCCCTGAATTTGGGAGTCTCTCCTCTGCTTCAGCTCCCCTGCCCCTGGGTGCAGGTCCCATCCTGCTTCCTCTCCTCCTCCTTCTCCCTTCTTTTTTTCCATCCTACCCAGTTAAGCAGGGATCTTTATAGTCCTTTCTGGTGTCCAAGGTCTTCAGCCAGTGTTCTGTGAGAATTGTTGCATCTATAGATGCATTCCTGATGCATCCATGGAGGGAGATGAACTCCATGTCCACCTACTCCTCTGCCATCTTGAATCTCATTTCTTTCTTTTTGATAATAGTCATTCTAACAGGTGTGAGGTGTTAGCCATTGTGGTTTTGATTGCATTTCCCTGATGATTAGTGATGCTGAGCACTTTTTGTGTGCCTGTTGGCCATCTGCATGTCTTCTTTGGAAAAATGTCTATTTAGATCCTCTGCCCATTTTTAAATCATATTGTTTGGGGCTTTCTGCTATTGAGTGTATGAGTTATTTATATATGTTGGATATTAAACTCTTATGAGATATATGAGTTGCAAATATTTTCTCCCATTCAGTAGGTTGCCTTTTCATTTTGTTGATGGTTTCCTTTGTTGTAAAGAATCTTTTAAGTTTGATATAGTCTCATTTGTTTACTTTTGCTTTTGTTGCCTTTGCTTTTGATGTCAAATCCAAGAAATCTTTGCCAAGATCTATAACAAGAAGCTTATCACCTATGTTTCATTTTAGGAGTTTTATGGTTTCAGGTCTTATGTTCAAGTCTTTAATCCATCTTGGCTTAATTTTTATGTATGGTATAAGATAGTGGTTGAATTTCATTTTTCTGCATGTGGCTATCCAGTTTTTCCAAAACCATTTATTGAAAAAAACTCTTCATTTTCCCATTGTATATTCCTGGCTTCTTTGTTGTAAACTAATTGACCACATATGTGTGGGTTCATTTCTGGGTCTTCTGTTCTGTTCCTTTGATCTCTGCCTGTTTTTATGCCAATACCACACTGTTTTGATTATTACAGCTTTGTAATATAATTTGAAGTCAGGAAGAATGATGCCTCCAGCTTTGTTCTTTCTCAAGATTGCTTTGGCTATTTAGGGCCTTTTGTAGTTCCATTCAAATTTCAGAATTGTTTTATTTCTGTAAAAAATTCCATTGGAATTTTGATTGGGATTTCATTCAATCTGTAAATGCTTTGGGTAGTATGGACATTTTAACAATATTAATTATTTCCATTTATGAGCATGGAATATCTTTCAGTTTATTTGTGTCTTCTTTAACTTGTCTACTTGTTATAGTTTTCAGTGTACAGGTCTTTCACCTCCTTGGTTAAATTTATTTCTAGGTATTTTATTCTTTTTGATGCAATTGTAAATGAGATGTTTTCTTAATTTCTCTTTTTGATAGTTTGTTATTAGTGTATAAAAATGCAACAGGTTTTTGTATGTCAGTTTTGTACTCTGTAACTTTATTGAATTTGTTTATTAGTTATAACAGTTTTTGGTAAAGTCTTTAGGAATTTTTTATATATAATATCATGTCATGCTAATACTGACAGTTTTACTTCTTCCTTCCCAATTTGGATGAATTTTATTTCTTTTTCTGCCTAGTTGCCCTGTTAAATACTATGTTAAATATAAGCATCCTTGTCTTATTCCTTAGCAATTTTTGAGTGGGTACTGAAAATTGTGAATTTTACATTGTTTTGGGCCAAATGTTGTATTCCTTTTTTAAAAATGTTGAACATTTTCTGCTAATAAGTAAGTTACTGGCAGGTTGATCCTTTTTTAGGTTTTTTAAAAGCCTTTATAGGGTTGGTCTAGAAGAGCCTTTTTTTTTTTTTTTTTGGTAGCTAATTTAGTCCCATTTCTAAGGTGTATCCATCTTGGGCTCCCTACTGAATGCCCTTTGTACTAATTGAAGTCTTGCCAGTTTGGCTGGGAGAAACTCTAATAATTAATGTGTGAGCCTGGAGACTATTCATCTTACAACTCCTCAGTAACTGTTCCTTCCTCAGAAGTTGTTCTTTTCTGGCTTCATGGATTCTTGTCATATGCATTTGCAGATTGGTATTTTGTCAAAACATGAAGGAACACCTATACAAGTTTCTGGAGTTCTTTCTCTGTGTAGCTCTGTTCTCTCTAATACTTGGTGCTGCAAATTTCTAGTTGCCAGACATCTAATCTCTGTCTCCTTAATTCAAGAAGATTGCCAAACTCTTCCATGTCACAATCCAAGAATTATCCCAGAAGAGAAACCCTAGGCAATGGGAGGGCCCACATCTTCTATTTCTCTTTTCTCAGGGAGAAAGTCTTCTGTTGCCTTTTGTCTAATGTTGAAGAATAGTTATTTCTTATATTTCATCCATTTTTCTAGTTGTTTATGATGGAAAAGTAATTCCAAAATCTTACTCTCTCATAGACGGAAGAAAAAATGGGCAGGATTTTTTTTTTTTTGTGGTACGTGGGCCTCTCACTGTTGTGGCCTCTCCCGTTGTGGAGCACAGGCTCCAGACACGCAGGCTCAGCGGCAATGGCTCCGGGCCCCAGCTGCTTTGCGGCATGTGGGATCTTCCTGGACCGGGGCACGAACCTGTGTCCCCTGCATCGGCAGGCAGACTCTCAACCACTGTGCCACCAGGGAAGCCCGGGCAGGATATTTTAACAACTAATCAAAACACTTAAGCTAAGGAGTTTAGCTACTTCAATTGTGTACTAATCTATGTCTAAGCTTCCTGGAATTCAAAGACTGATTATAAAGGCAATAACTTCTGTATATAATCTATACAAATCTTACAGACACAATTGGCTTCTTATATCATCAAGTACATTTTAAGATATACAGACTGACAACAAACACATGAAAGAATGCTCAACATCATTAATCATTAGAGAAATGCAAATCAAAACTACAATGAGATACCATCTCACACCAGCCATCATCAAAAAATCTACAAACAATAAATGCTGGAGAGGGTGTGGAGAAAAGGGAACACTCTTGCACTGCTGGTGGGAATGTGAATTGGTTCAGCCACTATGGAGAACAGTATGGAGGTTCCTTAAAAAACTACAAATAGAACTACCATATGACCCAGCAATCCCACTACTGGGCATATACCCTGAGGAAACCAAAATTCAGAAAGAGTCATGTACCAAAATGTTCATTGCAGCTCTATTTACAATAGCCCGGAGATGGAAACAACCTAAGTGCCCATCATCGGAAGAAT
Source organism: Lipotes vexillifer (assembly GCF_000442215.2). Taxonomy (NCBI): domain Eukaryota; kingdom Metazoa; phylum Chordata; class Mammalia; order Artiodactyla; family Lipotidae; genus Lipotes; species Lipotes vexillifer. Next base: position 50,525 of record NW_006792406.1, read on the forward strand.
GGATAAAGAAGATGTGGCACATATATACAATGGAATATTACTCGGCCATAAAAAGAAACGAAATTGAGCTATTTGTAATGAGGTGGATAGACCTAGAGTCTGTCATACAGAGTGAAGTAAGTCAGAAAGAGAAAGACAAATACCGTATGCTAACACATATATATGGAATTTAAGAAAAAAAAATGTTATGAAGAACCTAGGGGTAAAACAGGAATAAAGACACAGACCTACTGGAGAACAGACTTGAGGATATGGGGAGGGGGAAGGGTGAGCTGTGATAGGGCGAGAGAGAGACATGGACATATATATACTAACAAACGTAAGGTTGATAGCCAGTGGGAAGCAGCCGCATGGCACAGGGATACCGGCTCTGTTCTTTGTGGCTGCCTGGAGGGGTGGGATAGGGAGGGTGGGAGGGAGGGAGACAAAGAGGGAAGAGATATGGGAACATATGTATATGCATAACTGATTCACTCTGTTATAAAGCAGAAACTAACACCATTGTAAAGCAATTATACCCCAATAAAGATGTTAAAAAAAAACACAACTTTTTTTGCATCAGAAACTATCCTGGTTGAAGAGAAAGAATTATATTTATAGAAACCAGTTTTCCCTGGCCACTTGGCTTTTTTTTCTGTGTTTTTTTAAAACTGCCTTTCCATAATCTAAAGTATATGTATAATTATTTCTCAGCTTTCCCTCCTTCATTCTGATGCTCTCCATGTTGATAATACTCAGATTTCTATCATTTCCACATCATTATAATTTCTTCCTTATTCTTTAGAATTGGTCCAAGTTAGTAGTTCCCTCCATTCCTTCCACCACCCACTTTTAGGCAAAGTGATTATCAGGGCAGAACTTACCAGCGCTCTTTTTTTAGAAGAAGGAGACTTTGAGCAGACATCTATCTGTTCAGGAGAAGTTCCTCATCCTTATTATATCTTGTCTCTAGGTCAATCTTGTAATCTGCATGAGGAAAGCGTCTTTGAGGCAGTTTGTAAAACATATTCTCTTATAACATTCACCTGATCTATTCCAGTCTTTAATTTTATACAAATGGTCTCTGAATTCATTTTAGTGATGGGGTGGATATTTGTAATTAGTTTTAGTATAGAATATAGAACTTTCTAGATAACAGTGTCTCATAGTTGAATGATGATTATTTGTTATTTTCCCCAGAACCCTTGCCCTGTGTTATGTTGCATAGCAAGAGTAGGGCAGCAAGATACAGGTAACAATGCCTACAACCATCAAAACCCCAGATTAGGAAGAAAGATTCTCAGGCTTGAGGAAAGATGGTTTGGTGATATAAACGGAGAAGTGCAGGAGTGGAAGCAGCTGTATCTATTATTTTGAGTGGTCTAATAAATATAAATACAGCTTGTACCTTTATTATTGATTAGAATTTTGTGAAGTTAGTTGATTTTCAAAAACTACAATATCTTTTTCCATGACCATAATTTAGCAGCATACACATTGGCTCCTTCTAGGAGTGTGCATAAAATTTATGGGAAAGGAATGCACACACTCGAATGAAAAAATAGTTGGCTCTGGGCTTCCCTGGTGGCGCAATGGTTGAGAGTCCGCCTGCCGATGCAGGGGACGCGGGTTCGTGCCCTGGCCCGGGAGGATCCTGCATGCTGCGGAGCGGCTGGGCCCGTGGGCCATGGCCGCTGAGCCTGCGCGTCCAGAGCCTGTGCTCCGCAGCGGGAGAGGCCGCAACAGTGAGAGGCCTGCATACCGCAAAAAA
>NW_006792406.1:52292-60001 GCF_000442215.2 Lipotes vexillifer
AAAAAAAAAAAAAAAAAAAAAAAATAGCTGGCTCTGTGTGCCTGAATATCAAATGTGAAAGGACCAAGTACTGACAAGCTGATTGGAGTGTTGATGTATGCAAAAAGCAGTCAGAGCAGAAAACAGAAATGGCTTCAAAAATATAGATTTTTTCAAAAGTACCTAAGCCCAACAGTATTTACACCCCTTACCAGACATAATAGATATTAGTATGTAGGCATCCTAGGTGACTAATGTGGTTATTGAAGAGCCCAACAGGGCCTTAAGTTTGTCTTTAGGGGTATTTTTTGCTCAAACCCAGAAACTTAAGCTCAGTATAATAGAAGACTCTCCATTGTGAGCAAAATAGTGGAATTAGAAGGTTTTACCACTCCCATATCATTAAAAGCAAGTTCATGGTTCCTTTGAACTATTGAGTGTAGTTTTTTCTTTTTAGATAAAAGATCAATTTTTTCCTAATGTTTAATGAAGTCCATTGTCTCCCTCTTCAAGGAATATGAACATTATTTCTATGAAACCATAATATAGATGTAAGATGATTGGTTATGTTGATGATCTGCCTATCTTCAAATTGTTTGGTAGCATTTCCCTAAACTCTTTTAATCAAATTTTGTTTAAAAACATAGACACTAGTGGCTGTGGCAGTGGGTAGTGACAGTGGGGGCATGAAGGAGAGAGGAGAGAAGCAAAGTGGAGTTGGATAAAAGCCCCTCACCTGCTTTTGGACAGGTGGCAGGGACTGGCTGTGGACCAAGGGGAACAGAGGAGCCTGGTGGGGAGGGCCCCCTCTCCCCACCAACCTGGACTTCCATCTCTTTTCACTTTGGCCTCTAAGTTCTTTGAGCCTAAGTACTCCCTCATTGACTCAGGCCTGAGCTTTCTGGGAGTGACTGTCATCTCTTGAACCTAGCCTTCTGAAATAGTGGTGTATTCTTTCCCTAGAGCTGCCATAACAAAGTACCAAAAACTGGGTGGCTTGAAACAACACAAATTATACTATTTCAAAGTTCTGGAGGCTAGAGTCTGATATCAAGATGTCAGCAGGGCTATGCTCTCTTTCCAAGCTCTAGGGGAGAATCCTTCCTTGCCTCTTCTAGCTCTTGGTATTTGCCAGCATCCTTGGCATTCTTTACCTTTTAGATGCATCACTCAAATCTTTGCCTCTGTTGTCATGTGACCATCTTCTCCCTGTGTATCTTCACATTGTCTTCATTGTCATTCTTTTTAGAAGAGCCCCAGTCATATTGGATTAGGGACCCAACCTAGTTCAGTATGACCTTAACTAATTACATCTGCAAAATCCTATTTCCAAACAAGGCCACATTCTGAGGTGCTGGGGGTTAGGACTACAACATATCTTGTTTTGAGGAGACACAATGTGACCTTTACAATTAACAAGAAAGAAGTGCTTGTTATAAGTTCTGGAGTTTTTTTTATGGAATACAGTTCTTCAAAATTTTCATATGATTCCAATATATATACTTGTGATGTATATATTGAAATACTGCTTTGTTGGGACTGAATTCTGATTCTAAGGATTTTCAAGGCAAAGTCTCTCTGTCATCAATACTAGCACAATGATCGGCAAGAGAGAAGTGGAATTAGAGAATGACAGAAAGGAAGAAGAGGGCCATCACACACAAACTGGGGCAGAAACATGGAGGCAAAGAAAAAAGTATATCTAGGGACAGAAACCCAGAACAGGTAAGTCACCAGCCACAGAGATAGCTACTTTCTCCTTACTGGACACATGGTCATTCATTTCTGCTTCTCACTGTGTGTGCTTTTCCCCCCTCTTTCTTTCTCTAGATACTATTTCTCTGTTCCATATGCACACAGCATACAGCTTCCTGTTCATCACATCACATTCAAACACACGCTCACTTGAGCCACCACAGACTGGGTGGCTTAAACAACAGAAATTTATTTTTGCTTCTTGCAAATGCTACATGTCCACTGTAGGCTGGCTATGGCTCCATTCCACGGTATTTTCACTCTGGGACCCAGATTGACAGAAAAGCATCTATCTGGTATATAACCCACTTTATAGAAGAGAGAAAGGAAGGGTATGGTAAAACATGATCTGACTGCTAAGGCTTCTGTTCAAACAAGATAAACATCATTCTTGGCCCATTTCATTGACCAGAACAAGCCATATGGCCAAGTCTAACATCAATGAGGGGGCGGGCGTTATGCCCCCAGGGGAGAGTATCAAATGCTTGTAAATAGTATTATAATCTACTACTACAGTGTTCTCCCTAAGATCAGTGTAGGGCAGACTTGGGGATTTTTAAATATATAGAGTAATAATGCTCAGATGTGGCATGGGGCAGTTGGGTGAACAGTGGTCCCAATCTTTATCCTAAGGTTCTTGGACTAAAAGAGATTGTAGATAAATCAAAATGTGAAAGCACTCAGAGAAAAGGTGAAGAATGAGGAGGTATTTACCACATGAAACAGAACTTCCTGGGATCATAGTGGAAAGGTGTGGGAAGATGGAACTCAGCGGGAATCAGGTTGCACAAGAGAAATCACAAAGGAGTATAGAGAAGTATGTATCCCGTCTAAAACTCACATTGTGCATAAATATATGAAAGGCTCTGACAAGTCCTGCAGCAAAGATTTTATGAAATGTATTTATCCATATAGTAGCCCTCCCCCGTTTTTTCTATTAACACCAGAGTTCCAAAGAACACACTCTGGGAAACAATCCTGTTGACAAAGTGAAAACTGTGAGTTAAAGAAAGTCAACTGTAACATGTTCTATCCATATTTGCAACCACAAAAGTTTGAGAATTGCTTGGGAACAAGGAAATAATCTTGTGGAGAAGTTTTCAAACTTTGTTATTTCAAACCAAATATTACGTAGAACTCTAGTATCTAAAACCCAGAGAAGGAGAGCTGCTCTGGTTTCATCAGGCCTAGGAAGACCAGAGCCCTACCTCTGTAGTCCTCTGTGCCACCCCTCCCACCTGTGCCCCCAAGAAAGCCTCATGGAACTTTAAGAATTGGAGGAACATTGGCTGAAAATCCATAATCAAAACAGTTCCTCATTCTTAGACAGGGACACACCTTAGAGTGTTACTCAACTGGGTCTGGAGTACAGGTATCCAGCCCCACAAAGCCCAGTGAATTTTTTACTGCATTATGTTGCTTTAAGTCTTTGTTCTAATACCACTTGTGTATCTCCTTGTGATTACTCTGTTTCACTGCTGGTTCCTAATATCACAGCATCAGTGAACATAATGAACCCTGTTCTTCTTAAGAATCTCCCTGGGAATAGGCATTACATGGAAAATCATCTAGCCCATTACTGGTGAGCTAAATAATAGCATCCTAATGGCATGAACAAATTAATGTTTCTACCCAAGTGTCAAACGTACTAATAAAAAGTGACTTGGCCATGGGCCAGATTCTGCCACAAAGATTAATAGCCTTTTAAAAAACTTCCTGAAAAATGGTTTATCCCAACCTCAGAATAAGATAAAAATGATTTTGAGGGCAAAATTCTCTGCAGATTCAAATTCTGAAGATCTAGATATGAATTGCTTGAAATATTTCAGAAACAGTCATATAGGTATTGAGGAAGCACTAATGACATTCAAGCTTGTGCATGTCTCCCTGCTAAGGCTTCGTCTGCTTATCAATGTGCCCTTGGGGAATGGTATTACTATAAAAGCCAGAACTTGTATATTAAATTTTGTAAATAATAGAAAACAAGTAAATGGGATAGCAGTGTCAATACCAGGAAGTGTATTGCTCACAGCCTCCTGAAAGCTCCCATGTCATAATGCAGGAATTTCCTTAATAAATGGACCCAATTAATACCAATCAATGTTTCTCTTTTACATACATTTATAAGGGTTTGCTTGCTGAAAAGGGGCAAGATTATTTAGTTTTTACAAAAATGAGATCATACTATGTTTATTATTCTAAAACAGGCTTTTTTTAATCTAAAAATATTATAGACTTATTTCCAAATATACAGAAAGTTATCTCATCCTTTTAATTACTGTATAGTATTTTATAGCATGACTCTATCCCAGTTTATTCAACAATTTCTCTTTGTATATATGGTGAGGTTGTGTTCTTGTTCTGTGACAGCATTAGATGTTTCCAATCTTTGTCATTATGAGGAAAAATACCTTGCTTTATTAATAGCATTTCCCTGTTCAACAGCAATGCCCGAACTAATTTTGTCTGTTCCTCAGCCATTTAGAATTTTCTGTTCTCTAAATTGATTGGGCAAGTGTTTTTCCATATTTCTATTTCATTGGTTAGTTTTTCTTATCAATGGGTAGGAATAATTTGTATATTAGAGATTAGTCACAGCCTATCTTAGCTTTTTGTTTGTACTTTATCATTAAAAGTTTAATGTCAAATTTTGAAATCTTTCTCTTTATAACTTTTTTCTGCATCTTATTTAGAAATTCTTCTGATCTGAAGACCCTAAGATTTTTTTTCCTAAAACTTTTTGTAATTTTGTTTTATCACATTTTTGTTTTTGATCCATCTCACATTTAGATTTATGGATGGTATGAGGTAGGGTGCTGGTGTTACTTTTTCCATGTGGAAAACAATTTTCCTTCATTCTTGATGCTGTTCCATCTCTAAGGGATTTTCCTCAAATGCCTGTCAAAGATGAGTTGCAGGCATGTCCATATTACAACACACTGTAAGAGGAAAAGGGAATAACCAGAGCAAGAGATTTTCTTTTAACTAAGTGACGCCATTGTTGCACACACCACTTTTACTCCCATTCCAATCGTCCGAACTTAGCCACCAGGTCATATGTAGCAATAAGGGAGGCTAGGAAAGACGCCTTTAGCTAAGCAGCCATGTGCCAAAGAAGAAAGTGAGACTGAATTTGTGTCCACAGCCAGAAGCCTCCACCAATATCCATTTTTCCCATATTCTGTAGTAAAAGAAGGAAATTTTATTTAATAGAGCAACAAGTTCACTAAAAACCAAAAACAAAAAAACAAAAAGCAACTCACTTGCTGCTTGCTATGGTTAGGTGACCATGTATAGAGGTTGATGGGTAAGACGTCTGGGACAGGTCATTCAAATAAGGACAGCTAGCTTGGTACACCTTTTAGTCTCTCCTGCCCAGGTGGATACTACTGCTGGAGTTCCAGAAAGCTTCTTGGAAGAAGAAAATCAAGCACTCGAGATGGAAAACATGAAGTCAGAGGGTATCTCAGAGGTTGATGACTTCTCAGAACTGCCCTACCACGCTGGATGGCGCATCTCCCACCCCTGTACCATCCCTGGGAGGTGTTCATCTCACATCACTCTGGTAGTTGTTCTTTCTCTGGTACTAATTCCTTCTGGCCTTATAAAGTCTAACTCTGTTAATGAATAGCTTAGTATTGTTCAATATTCAAGGGGTCTGCTATGCAGATTTCTGGATATTCTTCTCTACAGAGTTTTTTTCTCTACATTAGCCTTCCAGGCAGATTCCAGCCACCTCAGGATCCTTGAATTCTGATCCTGTCTCTTCACCTCACTGAGACTGCTCTGCTCTGCTTGGGCTGCCCATCCCTGCACCATCATGTAGAAAGTGTGTCCATGCAGAAATCTAAGGTGTTTATGGGTCTCATTTCATTTGTTTCCATTCTCTCAGGGACCACATTCTCAGAGTTGATCACTTCCTCGTGTGGCTTGAAATTTTCTTATAATGAGCAAATATTCTTTAGGGATTTTATTTCCCTGTTGGGAACTTTATGAATACAGAATTGTAAAAGTAGTCTACGGTTTTATTATTTGTTTGTTTAAATATTTGTTTCAGCTGTGATCCCCAAGAGTTTTCACTAATATGACACGTATTTTTGTATTAATATTTCAGTGTGGGGAATGCTATACGAAATGTATAATATAAATTTTAATTCCATTCTATGCACGGACCAGGGGAATTCCCTGGTGGTCCAGTGGTTAGAACTCTGTGCTTTCACTGCAGGGGACATGGTTCCCATCCCTGGTGGGGGAACTAAGATCCCGCATGCCCCATGGCACGGCCAAAAAACAAACAAAAAAACCAAAAAAAAGTGCTATGCATGGTCCAGATGTGAGACTTTGATGTACAACAGAAGGCATGTTTAAGTTCTACTTTGAAGCTCATAGACTCAAACTTTCTTTTGGCTTCCCAGGGCCAGTAGGCATTATTTTTTCAGTTCTCCCTTTCCAGAAGTGGTAGCCCTTCCGGAGAGCTGGTTTTATCCAGGATTTATTCTTCTCTACCAGTTTGTTTTGTTGCACCCCTCCAGGGAATACCATTCACGTGAGCACTGTCCTCATGGCCTTGTGGCTGCATTCTCATTGTGCTCTGTTTCCTCTAGGCTGGTGAGGGCTCATTTCCAGGTGTGTAGCCCCAAGAGACTGTGTTTAATCTGAGCCTTCCCTCTGGGGGATGTCCTTTCTTTGTTTTGAGTTCTGGTAAGTGCTTAATCTCTTTTGTTCATATTTTATCCAGCAGTTCAATGTGCTTGTGGTTGAGGGAGAGGGGTCTATATTAGTTCGGTTTACCCTGTTATTCAAACATTTTGTTTATAAACATTTTATAGCTTTATTTTTTACTTTTATATTCTAATCCACTTAATGCGGTTTTTCTTTCAGATGATAACTAGTACAGGTGTTTAGAAAAGCTACTGAGTTTTGTCTGTTGATTCTACGTTATCTTGTACAACAAATATTCTTTCATTTTTGTTGTCGTTGATTTTCTTACATTTTATCTATATGCAGTCATGTTGCCTGCAAATAATATTGTTGCCTCTCGTACACCTTACTTGGACATAAACCTCTCACCAGTTTTTTCCCGTTTTACTGCATTGTTTATGTTAGCTATGACGAATAGTAGTGGTATTAGTGACCACCATGCCAAACTTTCAGAGATGATTCTAAGTCACTATTTTTTTTAAATCAAGTTATGGTGGGTATGGAGATGCACTGCTTAGATTCCCTTTTGAGGAAGGACTTGTTACAGCTCTCAGTTCCTTCAGGGTTTCCCTAGGCTACAGACAGCTGCCTCAGCCATGATCCCACGCTTCCTACGTCACCCCAAATCCAGTGATTGATCAAGGCAAGGGTATAATGGTCCAACCCTCTGGGTCCAACGCAGGACACCACTGACAGGCTTCTTTCTCTGCCCAGTCCTAATGTCTCCTCCCTTCCACAGGGATTGATCCCTAAAAAATATCCCGCACATTGAAATCTATGTTTCTGTCTGTATCTTTGACCACATTCTATTGAAAGTGTATGGACCTCTCATAATCACTTATTTCTAATTAATCTGCAATTTTAGCTTTTTAAAATCTCTAACCCAAGACTCACTTTTAAAGCTTTCTTAATTCTTGTTGTAAGTGTGACTTAAACACATACACATACCTATACCTACCTTTTAATATCAATCTAAAATTTTTATTTAATTATGATCAAAGAATATAACCTAGGATATTTCTCTAGAATTTACTGAGATTTTATTTGTGGGCTAATATTAGCTCCAGAGCTACATAATATTCACAGCTATTAGGAAAAATGTGATTTTCTGTACATTGGGAACACAGTAAACAACGTATCTATTAAGTCATTCTTACTGATTGTATACTAAAATTTGCAAAGTTTTGTATTCTTATTTAAATTCTGAGTATTTGAGGGCTTCCCTGGTGGTGCAGTGGTTGAGAGTCCGCCTGCCGATGCAGGGGACACGGGTT
>NW_006792406.1:60113-64572 GCF_000442215.2 Lipotes vexillifer
TGTATAACTGATTCACTTTGTTATACAGCAGAAACTAACACACCATTGTAAAGCAATTATACCCCAATAAAGATGGAAAAAAAAAAAAAAAAAGAATTGAGTCACATAGGGCATTAGATATGAAAGAATATGGTATACTCAATTCATAAAGGATTGGCTTATTATTTCTTTCTGCGTTTTTAATTTTATACAGCTGCCCTTCTAAGCTGAAGAAACTGATGGCTCCAGTGTGATTTCATTACTAGGTAGTTCTTTGTCACTCTCACTTACATGGTTATTAAAATAAAAAAAGTTTTCAGCTTTCACTGCTGTGGCCTGACTTCAATCCCTGGTCAAGGAACGAGATCTCGCAGGCCACATGGTGTGGCAAAAGAAAAAATAATTCAGAACTTTTTTCAGAGGACTTTTCAGACTTTATCAGAGAAAAGACAAAGTTCTCACCACTAGGTGTTAGAACCCCAGACCAAAAGAACCCATTTGGACTTCTAACCAAAAGTAAGACAGACGTATGACTTATGGAAGCTCATGTGACTTCTGGCTGTGGACAATGGCTGCTTGGTCTCTAGCCAAACCCCTCAAACAGGCTGGGATTGCAGTAGTTAATCTCTGAGACAGTTACGTGGAGAATGATACACCCCTTCCTGTGCCAGGTGTAGATCTATTCAAGTAAATTGATATGACAATCCCTCTTTGAGTAATCTATTCCACAGAAGTAAAAGCACTGAGATTTAAGTCCAAAAATGCTTATTGTAGCAATATTTAGAGTGGAAACAAGGCTGGAAACAAACAATGGCCATCATTAGGAATGGTCAAATGGATGTTGGCACCTCATTTCTATGGAATATTATACAGCTATTTAAAAAGGAGTTAGAACCCTATCTACTGATGGCAGGTATAGTATAGCAGCTGGCATTTTTAGAATGCTTACTATGTATGTGTCAGCTCTGTGCTGTACATTTTACAATCTTATAAGATGAGAAATATTATTTCCTCTATTTTATAGATAAGAAAACTGAACACAAAGATGGTTAAATAATTTTCCAAAGATATCAGAGCTAGTCAGCAAGGAGCCAGGATTCAAGCCTAATCAGTCTGACTTCAGAACCTGTGCTTTTTATCCCTACACTAGCTTACAAGCTGCAGAGAAATGGAAAGTAAGACAACATTTGAATAATAACAAACGACCCCAAAGCCACATAATGTGTTTATGTATTTGTATCAATTTGTATGAACATGAAGAAAAGTGTGGAGAGATACAACCAGATATTAACATGGATTACCTTGGGGAGCCAGGTGTGGGTGGGGATAGATGGAGTGGGAGAGCTTATTAATGCTTTATTTATACATCTTTGCCTTGCGTTCCAGGTTATAGACAGCACATCTAATAGTTGTATCTCTAGTCTAACTGATAAAGTTCTTTGTACACCCACAATACATTCCAGAATTCATTCATTCATCCAAAGAACACTTATTGAATATCTGCTATAAGGCAAGCACTAAGCCAGGCATAGGGATACATATATTAAAGGTATCTAGAGACATTTCAAGGAGACAGACAAGTAGAATACATCATAAGTGTTAGGACAGCAGTAAAAAAAAAAAACACAGGGACAGTTAGTAGAGGCAGGACCCAGGCGTTAGCGTGGTGGTGGAGAGAATGGTAATCCTGAAATGTTTTCTCCAAAAGCAGCACTAGGCAGCCTCAGCTTAGCAATTCCCTATGATCTCAACTTCACTATTATTGCCTCCTTTTATTTTATTTTATTTTACTTTATTTTATTTTATTTCAGTTCAGTTTCTGGCTTAGAGATACAACAAGGTAGATTATTTGTTTTTTTGTGGTATGCGGGCCTCTCACTGTTGTGGCCTCTCCTGTTGCGGAGCACAGGCTCCGGATGCGCAGGCTCAGCAGCCATGGCTCACGGGCCCAGCCACTCCGCGGCATGTGGGATCTTCCCGGACTGGGGCACGAACCCGTGTCCCCTGCATCAGCAGGCGGACTCTCAACAACTGCGCCACCAGGGAAGCCCAACAAGGTAGATTAAATAGAGCCTGGGCTTTGGAATCTGGCAGGCCTGCGTTTCAAGTCCTAATCTCTAATTTACTAGTTGTCAAACCTTGGGCAAGGCATGCTTTTTTCTCTAAACCTCAGATCCTTCATCTGTTAAAGTCCGATTTAATAAGAACTACTTTAAGTCCATGGTGAGTGTCCTGCATATCTATTATAGCATTAAAAACCTCCCCAAATTTAGAGGCTTAATACAACTACGTCATATATTTTGCCCATGAATCTGCAATATGGGCTGGGTTTGGTGGGGATAGTTTATTTCTGCTCCACACAGTATGTTAGTTGGGTTGGCTTGACTACAGCTGAAGGATCCATTTCCTGGTTCACTCTCATGACTAGCAAATTGGTACTGGGTCCTTTCCACACTAGTCTCTCCATGAGGCTCTCTGGGCTTTCTAGTAGCATGGCGTCTAGATTCTAAGAGCAAATGTTCCAAAAGATAGGAAGTGCAGGCTGGCAATCCCTTCAGACCTGGGCCCAGATATTATATAGACTCACATCTGCTACATGCTATTGGTCAAAGCAATCACAGAGCCCACCCAGATTCAAGGAAGGAGTGTATTAAGAAACTGTGGGGAATACAGATCTATACAATTCATGGCCAGAGAAATTCCTGTGGCAAAGAAATGCAGGTTCTGGCAGCAGGATGTTGGACCTTTGTGAACTGAAGAGACGAGATTGAGGGGATATGGCCAATGTGCCTACTGGGCAATACTCCTACCTGATCCAGTCCATGCTGTAAGCTGCTTCAGTTACAGGAATCTTTGTGGAAACAAATAAGTGTTCAATAAGTGATCATAGAATGAATGAATGAATGAATGAATATAAGAAAATTGGCCCTAAATGTAAACAGTGGGGAAGAACCCTGAGGACCTGGCATAACATAAAGCAGGGATCAGCAAACTATAACCAGTAAACCAAATCCAGCCTATGACCTGTTTTTGTAAATGTTTTATTGGAAAACAGCCCCACCTGTTCGCTATGTGTTGTCTGTGGCTGCTTTCATGCAACAATGGCAGAGCTGAGTCACTGTGACAAAGAGCTACAGCCCACCGTGTAAAAAATATTTACTATCTGCCTCTTGACAGAAAAAGTTTGCAGACCTCTGTCATAGAGTATTGAAATCTGAACAGTCTACACCCACACTTCTTATCAGTTCTCCCTTATTTCCTCTTTTCTTTCCTTTATTATCAAAGGCATTCCCCACTTTTCGAAAGTTCGCTTTACACCATTTAGCTTTTACGAAAGACCTGTTTTCTCTAACAGAAAGAAATCCAAAGAGGACTAAACAATGTCAGTGTTTGTCTTGCAGGTTGTCCTTACAGAGGCAGCATGAACCCTGAGCAGTGAGAATGGCACCACCAACCAAGCTCCTTCCCAGGGAACTACACTGAGCATCCCAGCATCAAGCCACCATAGCCTTGAACTATGTCTGTGAGCATCTGTGCTTTATCTGGATTTGTTTTGTGAATCTATTAGCAAAATGGGTCCTAAGGTAATTGCTTCTTTGCCTTACATCATTTCAGCCTAGAAAAGATTTCATAGGAACACTCTGCTTTTGGATCATGGGGAAAACCTGTATTTATCTATCACTGTGTACCCAGGGCTTAGGTATAACTTACAGGCAGCGAAGGGATTTGATCCTAGAGAAAAACTAAATTGTACCATTCCTACTTTAACAGATGTAGCTACCACAAATAGAGGAAGGCGAGAAGAGGAATGGTTAGAGCAGAGAATCTAATAAAGTATGGTGCTGCTATTAAACAATTCATTTAACTGCCCTTTTGCTTGTGACAGGGACTGACTGTCATATTTATATCACACTTGGCTGCCATTGTGCCAAGGAGTCTCAGTTAGATACCAAGCAACAAAAACAAGTTCTGAGTAATTTAATCAGAAAAGAATGAATTAAGAGATATTCGGTAGCTCACTTCATATCCAAGAAGGCTGAAGAACCAGACGTAGAGGCTACATAGCAAGGAACTATATTCAAAATCTATAAAACCGGTCCCATGAAGGCCATACTGCCTCTCCTGCGGGACAAGAAAAGTCTCTTGTATCACTTTCTTTACGCCTTCTGGACCTTGTACCAGCTGTGGGAAATATCACTACTGTCTCTGGAAACTGGAGAGGGCTATCCAGGATTGCCACTTCATAATTGACTATGCAGTCTTTGATTCTTTGTGTCACTAGTAACTGAGCCAAAGTCTGACACAGGGGCATCTGGTTGGGGAGCTATTTGTCACATGCTTGTGTTTTAGTTCAAGTGAGTCAGAGAAAATGAAAATCTGGCTTCCCTAGTTAGAAGTGATTTGTCCCCAACTCAGAGTATCCTGAATTTTCTAAATTTCTTTACTTTCTTCATTGTTCTTGTGTCCAAATTTCAGCAGG
>NW_006792406.1:64654-121128 GCF_000442215.2 Lipotes vexillifer
CAGCAGGAGCTTTGAGAGGTGATTCAACTGTTTAATCTTTTTTTTTCCCCCATTTACCTGCAACAATATTTACTAAGGGTAGGCTGCATGAAAGCAATAACTTTGACTGTGCTTTGATTATGGGCACATACCTGGTCTGGGTCTGAGCGTGGGCTTACCTCACTTATCAATGGAACACTCATTGGCTGTGTTAAATTTGCCATTTCTCAGCTCTTTCAAAAAAGCTTCACTACTAAATAGAGAACAGGGATGTGGGAGAAAGGAAAAGGGATTCTAAAAATTATTTTGTACTTATTTATCAAACTGTAGGAGGAAATTTGAGCATGTTTTCCCACTAAAAGGAAGGAGTTTGTATAGAGGGAAAGGTTGAAGATACACTGATAGGAGACAACAGATGGAAGAAGGCAAAGTTTTCATGATATTATGATGAAAATGACAACAGACAACCCAGAAACAAGGACTATCTAAATTCCCTACAAAATTCTCAATGGAGGGAACCAAATATAAGGAATAATAGGCAAAAGGGAAATACATTATCACTTTTTAAAATAATTAACAAGATGGACGATGCAAGGCTCTCTCATTAAGTCTATGTTCAAAAACATGGCTAAGATGACCTAAATAAAGTGTCCTACTCTCCCACATGTGAGCAACACATTCAATTGTACTTGTAGAGAAAAGGATGGCCTGTACCCTGGTCCACTTACATACATAGACTCATGGAATAGAAGAAAATGAAAAGCAGTGTTTTACAACCTTGGCACCAGGGTTGAAATTTTGGACCAGATAATTCTTTGTTGGGAAGGGGAGTGTTGACCTGTGCATTGTAGGATGTTTAGCAGCATCCCTGACCTCTACGCATTAAATAACAACAGCACTCCCCCGTGTAGCAACCAAAAATGTTTGAAGACATTGATGAATGTTTCTGGGGGGCAAAATCCACCTGGTTGGTAACCACTGGAGAAGAGAATGGCTGGCCTGTCTCTGATTTGTTCTGAGATAGGAAGGCAAGAGAGTAGCCCTACCTGGATGCAGACTTTAAAAATGCAGTAACCCCACCCATAAGTAAACAAGAAAACAAACAAAAACACCCAGGGCACGCCCGGGGCTCTTACTATGCTGATTAACAACTCTATCCTTCTCAAGGAACCAGTAACAGGTGGGCAGAGAAAACTGACATGTCCCCTCCACTTTAATTTTCATTTTTGATTGCCTCTAATTACCTCAGGATGGCACACAGAGATTAAGGTCTACTGATGGCAGACTATCCTCCACTCACACAGGGTGTGATGGTTAATTCTGTGTGTCAACTTGGCTGGACTAAGGAATGTCCAGATAGCTGGTAAAACTTTATTTCTGGGTATATCTGTGAAGGCATCTCTGAAGAGATAAGCATTTGAAGAGACCAAGTAAAGAAGACTGCCTTCACCAATGCAGGTGGGCATCTACCAATCCATTGAGGGCCTGGATAGAACAAAAAAGTGGAGGAAGGGCAAATTTGCTGTCTTGCTCGAGCTGGGACATCTGTCCTCTCCTGCCCTTGAACATGATGCTCCTAATTCTCAGACCATTAGACTCAGATGGAGATTTACACCATTGGCTCCCCTGGTTCCCAAACCTACTTGTCTCACCGCTCTGGCTTTCAGAAGTTCATAGGGTCAGCAGAACATACAAGAACGTCAATGAATCAGTCTACACCCACAAAGTACGTGTGAATACCAAGTGATGACAGCTGTTTATTTCCAAGCCAAGTTATTTCTCTAGATCCCAGCATATGGTATAATCCAGACCACATTGCTGTTGGCGGTCAAAGAACATAGCAGAGACTTAATGTTTTCTTAGGGCAAGGTGGGTAGACAAAGAAACAGGAAAGAGAAAATAGAAGACATGTTTCATATTCTTCCTGTTCTGACTATAAGACCAACACCCAGTTCTGTGAGATAATCACATTCCTTTTGGAGTTTTGAAGCAAACCAGAATCCTGGTTTGTGTTTGGGCACGAGCTTTTTTTTTTTTTAATACAATATAAACGTGCTTTTATTTATTTATTTTTAGTAAACTTATTTATTTATTTATTTATTTTTGGCTGTGTTGGGTCTTCATTGCTGGGCGCAGTCTTTCTCTAGTTGCGGTGAGCAGGGGCTACTCTTCGTTGCGGTGTGCAGGCTTCTCACTGCGGTGGCTTCTCTTGTTGCGGAGCATGGGCTCTAGGCACGTGGGCTTCAGTAGTTGTGGCTCGCACGCTCAGTAGTTGTGGCTTGTGGGCCCTAGAGCGTAGGCTCAGTAGTTGTGGCACACGGGCTCAGCTGCTCTGTGGCATGTGGGATCTTCCCAGACCGGAACTCGAACCCGTGTCCCCTGCATTGGCAGGCAGATTCTTAACCACTGTGCCACCAGGGAAGTCCTGGGCACAAGCTCTTAAATTTCCTTTTCAGCTCTTAGATTTTTAATAATCTCATTGAATTTTTTTCTCTATGTCAATCTAATAGGGTTTTCATTTCTCTTTAAATGTCTGTTTGAAACAAAATCACCTTCCATACCAACCCCCAATCCCACCCCACCACAGTTGAACCCACAAGCTTAGCTCACATCTATGACTTGAGCTTATGAAATGAACAAGTTAGAAGCAGTGTGAGGCCATGTGCTGGTGGAGACCATGATGGTGAGGGGCCAGAGAAGTGAATGCCAGGACCTAAGGACAAGCCATATAAATCCAAAGCAGAAATCCACAGTGATTTTCTTTTCTTTGTATCCTCTTCAAAATACCACAAAGAGGAGCTAGATTTGGAACTACCATTTTAGTGCCACCTACCCATGCCAAGCACTAAGAATTTAAATTCCAAATGTTTCACACATTAGTGTTCTCTAGTCCTCAGGAATCAAATGGCTTTTACAGTTTAAAATACTGGCCCACAGTCATGGCTGAGTAATACAATGAAGAGAAGTACAAGCTCTGGTAACAACAACAACAAATTACTCCACTACCAGTACCTAAAACAGCTGTAATATTGAAGCTCTCTGTGTCTTGAGATGAGTATTTTCTGACTCAAAAGTACCTCTTTTCCTAAAAATCTAATATTAAGTCAAGTTACAATGTCAGCTGTCACAGGTGCACCAAGAACCTCAGTCTGCCTACATGGTACTTTGGCCTAAATACCAGTTCTTATGGAGATATCCACATGAGCCCACATTGCATATCAATAAGTACTGGTTTAGGGAAAGTGGGCATTTGGGATGCTTTTATTATTGCCAATTATCCAACAATCCTGCCCCTATGCTCATCTCTCCTCCTTGTGGGATTTCAGGCCATATATATGCAAGAAGCAATAACCAAATGGGAAACAACATAGCCCTTTATTAGTAGCAAGGACCATATACAACCAAAGACCTACACCTGTGTATTGCAGGCCTGAAGGTATGCCACCATAATTCAAAAGCCCCTAGGGATTTCTGGAAGATACAAAACAGAGGGAATGGACTGGTGGCAAAACCCAACAGAACTGAATGATTCTCAACCTCATATGAGAAAAAGGGAACTATTATAACAAGAGCCCTGAAATATGCCCAAGCTCAAAAACAGAGTTAAAAAAAGAGTTGCCCATGAAAAATTAATTAATTAATTAACTCAACAAACAGAACTAATCCTCATAGAAGCAGAGTCTATACAGGGAACAGAAGAAGAATATAGTCCGTAACTTGAGAGAGATTCAAAAGGATATTTTATCAAGGGAAAAAATTCGCTGTGAATAACAAGACTTAGGAATTTTGGAATTAAAAATGTAATTTCTGAAATACAAAGTTAACTCAGTGGAGGGCTGAATAGTAGAATGCGCTGCACTGAAGACAGAATCAGTGAGCTGAAATATCAGTCACCTTATTCTTGCAGAACATGCAAAAGAAGACACAGAGGTCTTTTACTGGGTCTCTAAGGTCTCAGCTTCAGGAGAAGAATTGGATGAAGATAAAATTGAAGAACAGAATAATTTTCCTGTGTTGGAAAAAGGCTCGAGCATTCAGATTGGAAGGCTCTGTCTACCAGATGATGAGCAAGAAAAATAATTTTTAAAATACCTACCAAAGTCCTAGTAAAACTTCAAGTATAAAATGAATAAACTAAATTACCCAGAGAGAACAAAAAAGTATAACAGAGAAAGAATCAGATTGACTTCCAACTTTTCATTTGAAATATAGGACACAAGAGGTTGAAGGACTAACGTCTTTAAGTTTCTGTGGGAAATTTTGACCTAGAGTTCTCCATTATTCTAAACCAGTATTTAAGGGTAATGGCAGAAGAAATGTTTTTCATAAAACTTATCATCCATAAGCCTTTTATAAAGATTTAAGCAAGAATGTGTTCCAGGAAGAGTAAAATATAACCCAAGAAAAGGAATATATGGAATAAAAGAAGCAATAGTGAGTAAAAATACATCATTATATCTAAAAAATTGCTGATACTAAGGTGTATAAGTGAATGTTAAGGTTTGCTTTCAATGAAAATAGAAGGATAATTTAAATAAATTTTAGATTAAAATTTAGACCTAATTTTAGATTATTTCAGAAAAACATGAAAGATCTCAGAAGCAGTGCTGGAAGATTTTGAGTGCTGTGGGTAGGGTCGTATTGGGAAAATCAGAGATTATAAACCCTGAAGAGTTTTGATGCTGATGGAAGAATATAAATTAAAGTTTTTATTAGAGATGGATTGTTTAGTACATTTCTAAGAAAAATTCTGAAATCTGAAACACGTCTAACCAAAAATGTTTCCGATAAAGGACTGTGGACCTAGTAGTGATTTAAAAGAAGGTGTGGCAGAGAGCTTTTTCTTTCATAGGATATAAGTTCTGTGTTCTAGATAATATTAAATTTGCTTATGAGATAGAATTCTTAAACTTAGTAATAAAAAGCTACTCAAAAGGAAAGCAAAGCTCTGTTGACCATTAGATCAGTATTTCTCAAAGAGCAGTCTGGGGACCACCTGTATCAGATGCGCTGAAATGCCTCTTACAGATTCTGGGGCCACACTGCAAACTTTCAAAATAAGTTTCTGTGGGTGAGGTCTGGAATCTGAGGTTCATCTTCCTCTGAACTCTCAGAGTTCTTTGCATATATCTCTCTATGTCATTTACCTCCCTCTGCTTTGTGCTTTGTTTATATACTTATCTCCTCTCCATTATAAGAGTTGAAGGTCATGAAGGCAGAGACTGTCCCTGAAGGCCCTGCAGGACACAGCATACTGCCTTTCACAGAGATATGCACTGTCATATGCAGTTGTGTTTATGTTTCTTCACAACATTATTATCTGTCAAAGTGCAAGAGGAGTTAATCTACTCAAACAGAATCCTGTGCAAATAGTTACTTTAATAAATTTTTTAGAATGAAACTCTTTTGTGCTCTTTTTATTAAAAAAAGAAGATAGATTATAGGAAACACCCCCTCACCATCATCCTTCTCTATTAAAATTTGTGCTGTTTACATTTAAGCATCTATAAACTTAATGCATCATTACAATGAAAATAAATAGTATATAATATCTATAAAGGAGGGTGAAAAAAATATATATATGAGACCTATAATTTTAAAAAAAGGGACTTCCCTGGTGGTCCAGCGGTTAAGGCTCTGCGCTCCAGTGCCGGGGGCCTGGGTTCGATCCTTGGTCAGGGGGGAAAGCATTCTCTACAAGAAATGCCATACTTGAGCCATGCTATCATCCTCAATTTTCTTCTAGCAGGTAATGTCAACAGCAGAGAGGGTATCTTTGTAGCTTCCTCTAAGGTTCTAGACCCAAGAAAAGATGAAGGGAATGGTGAGGTAAAGAACATATTTAATTACATGGCATTACATACTAATTTGCCCCAGCATCCTTCCTTTTGTCTCTAGGTATTTCATCAAAGATATAAATATGATAAGGGCTGACCTCATGTCATACCAGGACAAATGGGAGGAAGTTACATCGGACTCACAAAACCATAGGATGAAAATACAATTTTCTTCATTATATAGGGAGGTATTAACAAGCACATAAACAAACACATTTCATTATTTGTTTTGAACATTAACTTTCACTAGTACCAATGTAAGTTTCCTTTGCTGTTATGTCTGATAAATAAGCTTCTGAGATGCCATTCTGGCTTGTGTCTTTCTGAGAAAAGAGCTCAGAAGCAGTGCTGCAGCACATTCCCTAATAAAAATAGCCTTGAAAATGTTTGTGATTAGGCCTCCTTGAATAGATAATTTTCATTTCTATTCTTGACATTTATTCCTAAGATATCAATGGGGGGGGTTAGTATATAAACCACGTCTAAGCTTATCCTATTATTGATTTTGGAACTTAGAACATGAGATGTTTCTAAAAGTGACATTTCCACCTGTGATCTGGAGACACAGAGAATAAGCATACTGTACCTGAATTACAATTCCCAATGCTGTGAAAAGGAAAGGCCACATCAACAGGATAGAGCATGGAAAGGAAAACAGTCTCCTAGGAGTGATTCTGAGACTCATTAATGTACCTTATCATTGATTCTGCAAAAGAACCAGCAGGAGTCATGCTAGCCTCCCATTGGGAAGCAAATAATTATTTGCTGGGAAAGGTAATTCAGAGGGGTTCTTATAGAAAGCAAATAAGCATATGTAAGTCAGACTATCAGATAAAAAAAAAAAATCCTTGGAACAAAAGAAACAATGTGTAGAATAAAAGAACGTAGGCTATAACAACATAAAATTTCCCTGTTTGGGGCTTCCCTGGTGGTACAGTGGTTGAGAATCCACCTGCCAATGCAGGGCACATGGGTTCGAGCCCTGGTCCGGGAAGATCCCACATGCCACGGAGCAACTAGGCCTGTGCGCCACAACTACTGAGCCTGCGCTCTAGAGCCCATGAGCCACAACTACTGAGCCCGCGTGCCGCAACTACTGAAGCCAGTGTGCCTAGAGCCCGTGCTCCGCAACAAGAGAAGCCACCACAATGAGAAGCTCGCACACCACAATGAAGAGTAGCCACCACTCGCTGCAACTAGAGGAAGCCCATGCACAGTAACAAAGACCCAACGCAGCTGAAAATAAATAAATTAAATAAATAAATTTTTTAAAAAATCTTTATTAAAAAAAAAAAATTTCCATTTCCCCCTGCTAGTTTTCTCCTCCCAGTTCCTAAAACACCTCTAAACTAAAAAACGAAAGTGACATCATGAACCAAATGGATATAAAATTAAGCCCTGTTCATGTTTGCAAGTACATAAAACACATAGGATAACAAAGAATATCAATAATATTGAAATACAGTTGTCAAAGCACTAAAATAATGTTTATGGTAATATATTGCTGCTTTATTAATAAAAAACAATATCTAACAGCTGCTCTAATAACTACCATAATTTTATAGTAAATTATATTACAAGATATCTGCAACAGCTGTAATGTGATGTGCATGTGAGAATCTCCACCGAGTCCCCTGACACATTTCTTCCACCGTCAGTATGATGGCTAACATGTCTGTTTCTGATGTGTGACCCCTTGAGAGGAAGTACTGAGAAGGCCCCAGACCATTTCAGTCCCTCCCTCCAGGGTCTCTGAATCTAAGGATGGAGGCAAGTTGTTGTGAATCTGGAGTTCTGTTGGTACAACCAACCATAAGATGTTCCTTGAGACAGCTCATAAGCCTCAAGACTCTTTCAACCCATTTCTTACACAGTCTTTTTTATTTTTATTTTTTGTGGTATTTGGGCCTCTCACTGTTGTGGCCTCTCCCATTGTGGAGCTCCAGAAGCGCAGGCTCAGCGGCCATGACTCACGTGCCCAGCCACTCCAGGGCATGTGGGATCCTCCTGGACCGGGGAATGAACGCATGTCCTCTGCATCGGCAGACGGACTCTCAACCACTGCGCCACCAGGGAAGCCCTCAACCCATTTCTTAATGTTCAGTACCAGCCTAAAGTTGCCACCGAATTTTAAAACTCGTGCCACTTGGACTAGTGAATCCTAGAGGGTTGGGTGGCTGGACTTCCATGGTGACTTCACTTATGAGAAATATCACCACATGCAAAGCAAACTGGAATCTTCAATGCCAGCCTTGGGAAAGTTTGGGATTGGGGGGAGCAGTGAGGATTCCCTTGTGAGGATACCCCCGTCCATGACATATTTGCTTGTTGGAGATAGGATGTCGAGTCACTGGGCATGACTGTATCACTTCCAGAGACTTGGGTTTGCCTTGGCGCTCAAATCTTAACTCTATTATTAGGTCTCCCTCTTGGAGTGTTGCCATCAACGACTCCTCTTCTTCCTCAGCTCTGATTAGCTCTCACTAATCACAGAATTCAGGCAACTCCAGGGGTTTGCGGTGAAATTTAATCATTTCCGGCTGAAATTTTCTCCCATTCTGACCTAATCTTATTTCTTCAAGCAGGGCTCCCCTATTCTTCCTCAGGAATGGCCAATTGTAGACATACCTCCAGCATGAACGAGTCATTAGAAGATTTTTCCTTTTGTGTTGATGTACAGGTATGATTCCAGTTGATTCCCAACAGGTTCTACAACCCATTCTGCAAGGCCCGTATAGAAAGAGCACAGAGAACAAGTCAATGGCAAGTGCATGGGGCAGTGGCTCTCAAACTCAGCTGCATGTTACTATCACCTGTGGAGCCTTTGAAAAATGCTGAGTCCTGCAAAAACTGTATAGAGGTTCCTCAAAAAACTAAAAATAGAACTACCATATGATCCAGCAATTCCACTCCTGGGTATGTATATAAAGAAGATGAAAACACTAATTCGAAAAGAGACATGTACCCCAATGTTCACAGCAGCATTATTTGTCGAGATATGGAAGCAACTGTCGAGATATGGAAGCAACCTAAGTAACCATCAACAGACGGATGGATAAAGAAGATGAATGTATATATATAATGGAATATTGTTTAGTCATAAAAAAAAAAGGATGGACTTCTAATATTTGCAGCAACACAGATGGACCTACAGGGTATTATGCTTAGTGAAATAAGTCTGACAGAGAAAGACAAATACTGTATGTTATCATTTATATGTGGAATCTAAAAATTAAAATAAATGAATGAATATAACAAAACAGAAACAGACTCACAGACACAGAGAACAAACTAGTGGTTACCAGTGGAAAGAGGGAGAGGGGAGGGACAAGGTAGGCGTAGGGGATTAAGAGATACAAACTACTATGTATAAAATAAATAAGCAGGGCTTCCCTGGTGGCGCAGTGGTTGAGAGTCTGCCTGCCAATGCAGTGGACACGGGTTCGTGCACCGGTCTGGGAGGATCCCACATGCCGCGGAGCGGCTGGGCCTGTGGGCCATGGCCGCTGAGCCTGCGCGTCTGGAGCCTGTGCTCCAAAACGGAAGAGGCCACAGCAGTGAGAGGCCCGCATACCGCAAAATAAATAAATAAATAAATAAATAAATAAATAAATAAGCAACAAGGACATATAGTACAGCACAGGGAAATACAGCCATTTTTTTGTAATAACTTTAAATGGAGAATAATGTGTAATATTGAATCACTATGCTGTATACCCGAAAGTAATATAATATTGTAAATTCACTATACTTCAATTAAAAAAAAAGAAAGTAAGAAAAATGTTGAGTCCAGAACACACCCCTACCAAGTAAATCTGAATATGTGGAGTAGGACCCAGGAATCATGACTTTATTATCCCAGCTATGAAATAAATAAATACATAAATAAAATGATTATCTCTCTCCCTCTTTGGGTGGTACGACTACCCATTCCTCTTTTTCATTTTTAAGTTTCTTTGCAGTTTTAGCTTTCTGTGATACCTATGTATGGCTTTTATGATATGTAAATGATTAATCCACTTTTGAGTTAATAAATAAGCATTTAAATAGGAATAGAGAGTTGCAAGGCTTCATATTTTATAGAAAGACAAAAAAAAAATCCCCTTGCTCTGAAAAGTGAGGGGAAATATGATGAGCAGAGGGAGTGGGAGAATCTGAAATAACTTGTTTTCCTCACTTTTGTGGAAGACTTGAGCTTTTCAGTCAAACACATGACAACACTACGGTTCTTAACCTGGGGTTTATGGAGTTTATGAACTTCGGTCAATCCTACAACCTCCTGAAATTGTGTGAAAGTACTGAGTTTCCATCATTGTTTTTCTGGTAAAAGACTCGATGAGTTAAGCAGATTCTCAAGGAGACTTACAACCCTACTGCTTCAGACGCTTGGTGTCTGAAGATGTGATCTTAGAATCACCTGCATGGGAGACACCATGGGTTTTTGTTAAAATGCGGGTTCCAACTTCTACTCCAGGCCCACTGATTTAGAAATTTTCAGATAAACAACAGATACTTTTTTATTGTAAGTAAGTTTCAATTATTACATGGGTTATACTTATACTTAAAAAAAAATCAACTGCTGTTACCTACAACCACATAGATGAATCTGAAAAGTATTATGTTAAATGAAAGAAGCCAGACACAAAAGGCTATATATTGATATTATATAATTCTACTTATATGACATTGCAGAAGAGGTAAGCGTTTAATGACAAATCTGACCAGTGCTTGTCAGGGGTAGAGGGTGAGTGAGGGACTGACTGAAAAGGGGCATGGAGTAATTCTGGGCTGATGAAAACATTCTATATCTTGAGTGTGGTAGCAGTTACGTGATGTTTACATGTGTAAACATTTATAGATCTGTTTACCTACAAGGGTGAATTTTATTGTGTGTAAATTATATCTCAATAAACCTAACTTAAAAAAATTAATTGTTCATCTGAAATTCAAATTTAACTGTTCGTCCCATATTTGTATTTACTGAATCTGGCAACCCTGTCTGATAATGAAGTGAAATAAACTCCCTTTTTAAAAAGAACCTTCAGTAGTTCATAGGCACACCACATACAGGTGTTCTGTGACCTCAATGCTAGAGCTCTTTTGTGAACTTAATACTATACCACCAATCACTGGACAAACAAGATTATATCACTGGTTTACTAAGGCCTGGGATAACTCTTGTCCCTGCCTAGAGTGGATTTTTATAGTTACTGGAAGCAACCAGGCACTTTATACCACAGACTGCCCAGTTTTGCAACGTACAGTGGCTAGCAGGAAGAAATTTTTGTTTTGATCATTCCAGCCTGGCAGTTTCAGACAGTGCTGATGCCTCTTTGTGGGCTGAAACCAGGAAGTCTGTTTGAAAAGTTGCTAATGAAGAGACAGTAAGGCAGTATTTTCCTTTCTGTTTCAGAAAGGGACCTGTAGGCTCTAATAACCATCCTTTTGGTGAGGGAACATTGCCACCTAGCAACAGAATCAAGGCTCCAGACAAAGAATTGACCCCAGCTACACATTTTCAAGTGCACTGAGTTGCAAGTTTGGGTTTTGGTTGCTTTCCACTTAGCATTTAGGGTCTGTATGCTTTCCACGGAATGCAGGGAGAAAAAGGCAATTACCAGTAGAGCCTAGCTTTGTAAAAAGTAAGTGGAAAGGATCTTTAAAAAAAAAGATAGTAATATAAATAAGAATGGATTCCCTTTAGTAAGCACTGGTATGTATGAGAATAAAACAAGCAAAACTAAACACACTTTGTTGAAAGAAATGAATGAAGTATTTGAGAGGTGTTGCTCCACTCAGCCCTTCCAGGCTACATCCAGATAACACAGATGGGGATGAGGGTGAGGAAGCACTGGGTGCCTCTGGACTCTCTGACTTCAGGCTGAGTGGGGATCCAAGGTGAGACCAGGACCCCTGAACCCTCAGCACAAAGGGCAGGGCCCACATCAGCTAAGAGGGTACTGCAGGACACCTATTTCGGCTCCTCCAGGCTCATGAAGACCACAAGGTGGCAACCTAACTGTGATGAGCGAACAGTTTGCATCAAGAACAGTATCTAACAAGTTGTCATCCTACATGGCTGGAAAAAGGCACCAGCATCACTTTCCCAAGACACGGAAATGCCTTGCCTGACAACATGCATGCATGCCAATACTGCTTTGTGTTCACATACGAAGTCACTCACGTCCCTGCCAGGATGGCACCCAAGGGCTGCACAATGACCCGGTCAGCTCTGAATCAGGCACAATGCCTTGAGGCCTTAATCAGGCTTTGGGGCTGGGGGTTGAGGGCAGGAGAAGGCAGGATGAGATACAGGAATAAGCAGGAAGGGAACATTCCCATTCCGTCCACCTGCTTCTTCCTTCTTCCATCTTTTCATCCTTTCTGACTCAAACACCCATCAAGCTTTCCCTCACTCTCTGTCTCATTCTCCCCCAGGTTCTGTGTGGCTGTACCATGAACACTCCCGTCACTAATAGATAGGTGCTCCCTTTGTCCTACGTGACGTCACCAACGCAGGTACCATGGAGGGCCTCCAGTCTGAGAAAACGCCCAGCCAGCAGAAAACCTCAAGGTTGAGTTTAGATGGGTCCCCAGACAGGTCAACTCTCCAGGCACAACAGATCCTCCTCTAGGTTTTGCCCTGGCCCTCCCAGCATAGCTGGAGCACATCCCTGCCACAGCACATACCTTCTTCTAAGACCCACCAGATCTGTGTCCCCTGGACACTGGCTATGCTTGCTGGAAGACAAAAACAGTGGCAGTTTTCAACAAAATGTTCTTGTCCCTGAGCTGCTTCAGTGCAGCTATTGCATGGTTATACAGGGTGGGCAGTCAAGTGAGTTGGACCAGACCAGAAAGCAAAATTCATGTCCATGGCTTTGAATCCAGCTCTCATCTGGAGATGGAGAGTGACCGAGTGCCACTTGGCAATATGTAAAGATTCCTTGCCCAACCCTGGAATGTCCTCCTTCCCCTCCCAGCTCTGTCAAGACTTTCTTCTGCCCTCTTCACTCTCTGGCATCCTCCCGTTGGAGGAAGCAAGAGGAGAGAAAGGACACTAAACCCTCACCTCACCTGGGCTACAGTGCCCAGCAGCAGACAGCTGAGGTTCCTGCACACATTTCACCCACTTGTGTCACTCACTCAGCTGCTCAAGCCTCACTGGGATTGAGACGGAGGGGAAGCAGATCACCGATGAGCACCTCTTTGTGGGGGCAGTGCAGGAACAAGGCTCAGAGCTGCCTCCCCGGTATCTCTGTATCAACTGGCTTCCCCTCATCCCCCTGGGGCTGGGGCTGGGGAGGGGTTGTGATGTTTACAGCGTCATTAAGATCTTACACTGCTGCAATCAAGCACCATATCTTTTCCTCACTTTGATTTCCTCAATTCTCCTCCTAAGTTTAACAAATCAGCCATGCTTAGGACACTCACACCTTTCCCCTCCACGTGAAGAAGCCTTAAAAGAGCTGAAAGCGCTTTTCTTTGCCTGTTTTCTCCCACAAGATCAGCTTCTTTACAGTTTCCATCTTCCAAAGAACTTATGCTTCAGGACTTGCCTTCTCTATTCTCCCTTCACCGTAAGATGACTCTTAGCAAAGTCCCTTACACATGCTAGCATCTCTGGTGTTGGCATTTACAGACTGACTCCGGCCCTAACAAACCCAAAAGGTCCCAGGACTTCATTCCTCAAATGTCCTGCAGAGATTAAATGTAGATAAGCTCAAAAAATAAAATTTCCATATGAGAAGAAAGGGCTATGCAAATGGTCCATCAGCTGTATTCCTTAAATATGTCAATATTCTGAAAGACAAAGAAAGGCTGGGGATTTTAAATCTTGAGAGACCACAGAGACATGATATTTATATACCTGTGTGACATTTGCTGGATCCAGGACTTGAGAAAAGACAATGCTATAAAGGACATTACTGAGTAAATTGACAGACGTGAAATACAGGCCGTAGATTGAGTAAAATCTATTTAATGTTAGATTTCCTGAAGTTGATACATTTAATGTGGGTATGTAAAGAAGTCTCTTGGAAATACGCTCTGAAGGACTCAGGGAAAGGGACAATGATATATGCTCATTGTAGAATATTCAGGAAGGAGATTAATACAGAGAGAGACAGACTAAATGAGATAACATGTTAAAAATACATGAATTCTTGTAACTTTTTTGTAAGTTTGCAATTATTTCCAAATAAAATGTTTTTAAATATTTCCCACAAAGCACCAGGAGATGGGCCTTGGAGACACCAAATAAAAAATAAGGGAGAGTGAGGGAAGCATGGGGCTGAAAACAAGGGATTGGTTATAGATCTGGGTAATTAGATCCCCATCCTTGGTTGCCACCCATCACTGAAGAGCCAAACAGCTTCCTTCTTCTATGGCATCCCCACCCTGCTCCCTGCCTGAAGGGTTGGTAATTAATCTCTGGAGAAGTAGAACTCAATAGGCTTTGAGCTCAGGGATCCAAGCAAAGCAGAGGGTGGGGTGAGGTACAGGGATTGCCTGAAAGTGCCTAGTGTTCTGAGAAACATGAATGACCAAGGAAACTACCATACCCTTTCTCACTCTTTTACTTCTCTGTATTAGCCGACTGGTTACACTGAAAATGATGACACAGAAAGGAAGGGAAAGACAGGGCAACCCACTGTTCCTTTCGCTTTCACTCTTTCTTTACACAACACTAAGCTGAAGGTAGAAATCATGGTAGAAATCACGTGTGTTGAGGAATGAAGGTGAAACAGTTGAGTTAGTTTTGTGCAGCATTTCCACAGTATGTGTAAGAAAAAAAATACATATGCATGTACAATCTACCAAGTATAAGTTGTATAATTTTGGTAATTTTGCATACAAGCAAAAAGCTCTTATAGTTGCACTTAAAACTCACATTGTACAATATAAAGATAGATGGTAAAATTCATGCTATTAATGCAAATTTAAAATTTTTCTTTACTTAGAACAATAGTCTATAGCAAATAAAAAACAATCTGACAAGCTGAGGGAGAGAGACTTTCGAAAAGAGGAGGTTTTCTATTTTAACCTGCCAACACCACTTTTTTCCTGCTTTTCAAACAAGGGACCCCACATGTTCATTTTTTCCTAGGCCCCATAAGTTATGGGGCTGTACCTGGACATTTCTTCTCATCAATTTACAGCCATGGAGGGTGAAAAGTTTGAGGTGAGAAGTTATCTACCTCATCCTCCAATAGGCATCAATTGTTTTTATTGTTTTGAATTACACAAGTGACTTAGACTGGGTCCCCAGAAGCAGACGCTGAGAGGCGGAACTGTTCTAGGACAATCCAGGGGGACCTGAACTGGAAGGAGGCCAGGAAGAAAGTACAATTTCAAGTAAAGACCCTTAAGGTCAACAAAGTCATTTAGGCTGAATTTCAGGGGAGCCACACAGAATCAAAAAATACACCTTTGAGTTGCCCAATCAAGGACTAGGCTGCAGGAATGAATCTTTATACTCCTCTTGTCAGTTATTTGTTAAAAGCTGGGGGCACAGGGAGAGGGACACAAATAACCAGCACTTTCGTCAGCAAAGCTGCTTCTGGTAGCCTGAAGGCACCCTAGCAACAAAGAGACACAGGTGCCGGCTCTTGGGGGATGCCAAGCCCCTTAGGTGCTAGAAAGCACAAAACATAAACACACTCTAATAAGACTACTTGAAACATCAGAAATGGTAGTGAACAAAAATGCACTCCAATGCTCTTCCTTCAGAGAGGGTAATTCTGATAACAATGTGATGTTTATCCTTCCAGGTTATTTTCTGTGCTCTTACATTCAGTCCACAAATATGTATGAATGTCCACTATGAGTCCACTAGACGCTGATGCTGCAGATAAATCAGATAGACCTTGTCTCTGTTTTCAGTATCTTACATTCCAGTCGGCACAGTGCTTGTCTAACTATCCTGTATCTTGCCTGTTTCACTTTACAATATACCATGGATACCTTGTTACATCAACATATGCAAATTCGCTGCATGTTTTATTGGCCACATACCATTCCATAAAAGGAATGTAGCATAATTCATTTAACCAATTTCCTATTGATTACGCACTGATTCCTAAAAGAAAATAGCTGAGGAGAAAATAAAGCAAATACGTTCTTTACATGGGTGACACATCTTTGCATGGGTGTATTCTCTGAGGCCAACTGAGAGACGGTTACTTTTTAGGATGAAGATATGTACGGGTAAGTAGAGCAATCTGCCTGAACTTAAACCTAAGAGAAGGTTTCAGAAATATTCTGTGTGAGGATGCACAAAGGTATGAGAGTCAGACCACATTGAGCATGAAGGCCACGTTAACGTGAGGAAGTTGAACAGATGTTACAATTAGAAACCATTACAAGTCTTTGGGGGGAACTTCAAGTCATTTTACAACAGGTATATACTGTATGATTTCCAGTTATTAGTTTGCCATTCAATCCTCTGATGCATACTTACAATACAGATGAGGAAAATGAAGACCACTGTTGCACAACCAATGGGTGGTAAAACCTGGATCTGAATCCTAGTCTGACTCCTCAACCCATATTTTTCCCAAACATAATGCTGCCTACACTTATGCTAAACTGTCAGATTTTAAGCAGCAAAGTATAAACTGGGTTTGCATTTTACTGCCTGGCTGAGGGGAGGCGGGGAGATGATGACTAGAGGCAATGAAAGTTGCTTATCAGCAGGATGGGCCTCTAGGGGAGAACATTAACTCTTTATTTTTACTTATTTTTAAATTTTTATTTATTTATTTTTTTGGTACGCGTGCCTCTCACTGTTGTGGCCTCTCCCGTTGCAGAGCACAGGCTCTGGATGCGCAGGCTCAGCGGCCATGGCTCACGGGCCCAGCCGCTCCGCGGCAGGTGGGATCTTCCCGGACCGGGGCACGAACCCGTGTCCCCTGCATCGGCAGGCGGACTCTCAACCACTGCGCCACCAGGGAAGCCCAACTTTTTATTTTAAAGTAAATTTTTTAATAGAAATGTAACATACACAGAAAAAGTGCACAAATCAGAAGCACCAATGAATTTTTATAAAGTACATCTGTGGGACCAGATCTTCGCACTCAAAACTTTAAACGTTATCAGCAACCCAGAGCCCTGTCAGTATTCACCACAATCCTGCCTACTATCACCATGGATTTATTTCACCTGTTTCAGCTCTTCAACAACAGAATCACATCATGTAGTAGGCAGCTTCTGAATGAGTCTCAGTGACCTTTACGCCCTGGTATTAATGTCCTTGCTATACTCCCCTCTGGAACTAGAGACTTGCTTCTAAATAGAATGTGGCAAAAGTGATGGGATGGCACTTCCAAGATTAGCTGACGAAAGCCCTACCTTGTTCTCTCACTTGCTCCCTCTGATGGGAGACAGCTGACCTGTTATGAGCTGACCTAGGGAGAGACGTGTGTGGCAAGGAACTAAAGGAGGTCACCACCCCACAGCCAGTGAGGAGCTGAGGCCCTCAGTTCAGAGCTTATTAGGAGTGAATCCTGTCCAGAACCACATAAGTACACTTGGAAGCAGATCCTCCCTCAGCTGAGTTTTCGAATGAGACCACAGCCCCAGCTGACACTTCAATTACAGCCTTGAGGCCGAGGCCCCCAGCTAAGCCACACCTGGATTCCTGACCCACAGAAACTGAGACCATAAATATGTGTTACTTTAAGCTGCTAAATTTTGTGGTAATTTGTCATGGAGCAATGTATGATATGTACTCCTTTGTATCTGGCTTTTTTCAGTTGACATTAAATTTGTGAGATTCAGCCATATTTTTGTATATAGCAAGAGTTCATTCACTTTTCATCGTATTCTATTGTATTGAAGTTACCACAATTTATTTATTCTCCTCTTGGAAGACATTTGGGTTATTTCTAGTTCAGGGCTATATGAATAGTGCTTCTTTGAACAGTCTTCTGCATGTCTTTTGGGACACATATGTACACACATCTGCTAAGGATGCACTAGGAGTGCAATTGCCAGGTCACAGGCTATGCATCTGTTTAGCTTTCCACAGTACTGCCAGCAGTTTGTAAAGTGCTGATATTAATTTACTGCTCCACCAGAAGTGCGTGGAGTTCCAGTTGCTGCACATCCTCATCAGCTCTCTTTTTCATCTTAGCCATATTGATGGGCATATAGTGGTGTTACATTATGGTTTTAATTTGCATTTCCCTGATTAATTAATGTTTGTTTTAATTTAATTAATTTAATTACTTAACTTTCATTTCCCTCATTAGGATGAGCACCTTCTCAGGTTTTTTGGTTATTTTAGATATTCTTCCTTTTGACATGCCTGTTCAAGCATTGTCCATTTTTCTGTCAAGTTGTCTTTTTCTTATTGGGTTCTGATACAAACTGGAATCAAGGTCTTGTCAGAAATAGATATTGAAAAGAACTGTCATTCTTTGGTTTGTCTTTTCACTCTTCAGTGATTAGTTTGTTGATTATTTAGATTGACAATCCATCTGGGATTGATTTTTGTATATGAGTTGACATAAGGGTCAAAATTAATTGTTTCTATATGAAGACTGACACATCACCATTTATTGAAAAAAAATCCTTTATCCATTGTACTTTCACCTTTGTCATAAACAAAGTGACCATATATATGAGTCACAGTCCAAACCTTTCTGTTCCATTGCTCTATTTCTATTGTGTCAACACCACATTGTTTTAGTTATCATAGCTTTAATGAGTCTTGTTGTCTGACAGTGTAAGTCCTACAGCTTTGTTCTTATTTTTCATATCTTACTATTTCTTGGTTCTAAGAATCTCCACATAAATTTTAGACTCAGCTTGTCAGCTTACACACACACACACACACACACACACACACACACACACACACACACACACACAGGGATTCTGCTTCTTATTGCACTGAATTTGTAAAAAATGCAGAGATTACTGATTTTCCTACTGCATTAAATCTGTAGAAAGTGTGGAGATTATTGATTTACAACACTGAGCCTTGCAATCAATGACTATGATATATCTGTTCATTTATTTAAATACGATTTAATTTCTCTCAATAAAGTTTCTCAGTTTTCTGTGTAGAACTTTTGTAAACTTTTCATTATATTTATTCCTAGGTGTTTGATTTTTTAAAAACACTTTTATTATAAAATAAAAATAGATTCAGGAAACCACATAAGACAAATTTATAGCTTAATATTACAAGGCAAATACCATTTTAACTGACACCCAGGTGAAGAAATAGAACTTTACCTAAAGCCCCTCCATCTGTCCTGATCCAATTATAATTCCTTTCTTTCCCAAAGGAATCATTTTCCTGACTTTTATAATTGGCTCTTCCTTAAATTTCTTTATAAATGTTATCACCCAAGTTTGCCTCCCTAGACAGCATCGTTTAGTTTTGCCCAGTTTTAAATAATGACTTTTTCTCTTTTAATCTACAGGTTGCTTTTCCATCCTTTTATTGCCCTTCAATTTACCTGCTGACATGTAGAGTTTCCCACATGTAGAGTTGACATGTAGAGTTTCCCACAATATGGATTTTGCTGAATACATGTCCATGGTGCAACTCAACACGTTCCTCTGTCCTATTTCCTGCAAAATGGGAAACTGATCAATCCTTTTGGGAAGACTATAGTCTGTGGTGTATTATTTCATCAGGAAGCAGGCAACATCTAGCTATTCTTTTATGATGTTAGCAGTCACTGATACTTAGTGTCTAGATCTGTTAACTCATCACAGATTGCAAAATTATGATATTCTAAGTTGATCATTTCTTTTTCATTTATTGGCTGGAATACGTCTATGAAGAGATCTATCCCCTCATCTACAATTTGGTTACATAGTGGAACAGTTCATAGTGGAGAGACAGGATAAAGGCTTGTTTCTTCCCCCACCTCACTACATCACTACCTTTTTAAAAATCAGTTTTCATTATAATGATTTTTCTCCCAATTATACTCACAAGTTGACTTTTTTTATATCCATAGAAACCCATGGATTTAAACACAGTTGATGAGTTTCAATTCATTGTAATTATTATCCTTATTGATGCTCAAATTGCTCCATTGTCCACTGAGAACCTCTTTACCTTTGGCTAAGTCCTTTTGAAATAACCCTAGTAGTCTTTAATAACTTTCTTGTTATTTGGTATCACAAGATTTTCCAAGTTCATCTCACACAAATGATCCAGACCTGAAATCAGCTTTCTAGACCACAATCTGGACCCTATGGATGACTTTTGCTATTTTGTTGGTCATTATTTGTAGGCCTAGTCAATGAACAGAGATAGAATGTGTATGTATGTATTTTTGTGTGTGTACATGTGCACGTATACACATAGTCATATATAATTATATAGTACAGATATACAGTTAATATCTATAGATAGACATAGGCCTAACTATCTACATGTCTAATCTAAATATATGTATAAATATATATATCATTAAAATACCTTATTAGTACAGATAATTCAAATTCAGCACTGCAGAGTTTTTAGTTAACCTCTTCTATATTACTTCTGTATTCCCTTTTTTCCCACCCTGAGAACCCTAGTTCTCAAGTTCACAAGGGGTGTTATAATTAGACTATTTCATAATTGTTCATTTGCTCTATTCCATATTACAAAACAGACTCAGGACAGAAATTCTAACATTATGTTTGATAAACAATACGTTTATTGAAAACAGTTTTAACTTCATTTGGCATTTGTCCAATCTTTCTCTCTCATTTAAAGGACTAACATCTCCATTGCCAGAGCATATTGCCATTATATACTATACTCTCTCCATTTTAACCTTCATTTAGTTCTAATTCTATAATAACTATATTCTTACTTCTCACCATCGGTTCTTACACTGATTGCCTCTAGTCATTTTGGTTGTATGATGCTTATTCTTTGATAGATTCTTTCAGGGTTTATGTAATTGAGATACGTTGAGTTCTTGTATGTTGATAACAGGCGGCCTGTCTCCAATTATAAGTGAAAGTTAGTTTTGTTGGGATTAAAATTCCAAGCTCACTTCTTTTTTTAAGTCTAAAAATTTCTCTAGAATACACTTTGGTGTTGGTTGTTCAGGCTTAATAGTCTCAGGCATATGATGTACTCTTTCGATATGCAGTTTCTATTATTACTGTTATTATTAGTTTAGAAAAGTTTCTTGAATCATTTTGTTGGTATTTGTTCTGTTTCCTTGCTTTGATTTTCTTCTTTAGGGGCTCCCATCATTTGTATATTTTCTTTTATTTTATTTTTTGCCTATGTACAATATTTGTCACATCCTCTTGAATCTTTAACAATTTCTTTTTTTTTTAAATTTTAGAATATTCCATAATCTTCACCTACTTTTCATAAGGTGTTATCTGTTATGTTTATTCAGTCTTGTGCTTCTCCTGGTTAAGACTTCTTTTTTTCTTTTTTGGGGGGCCCTGCCTCATGGCTTGCAGGATCTTAGTTCCCTGACCGGGGATTGAACCCCAGGCCCCCAGCAGTGAAAGCACCAAGTCCTAACCACTGGACCAACAGGGAATTCCCAAGACTTCTTTTTTAAATGACTTTTTTTTCCCATTCTAATTCATTCCTGGGATCAGTTTCATGTTTGAACATTAAACCAACCTTACATTACTAGAATAAAGCCAATCTGATTGTGATATATTATTGTTTTACATATCATGGATACAGTTTGTGCTTTTTTTACACATTTTGCATGCATGTTCAAAAGAGAAATTGGCCTGTGATTCTATTCTTGTAATATTCTTTTTAGTTTTGATCTGAAGCTTATGTTGGGCTTATAAAAATTCTGAGCAATATATTCTTTTCTGTTTCCCGGAAGATTTTTATGTAGGATTACCACTATTTCTTCCCTAAATATTTGGAAGAATTTACTTGGAAAGCCATTTATCCCTGGAAATCATTTTCTGTAAAGGTACTTAATTATACAAACAACTTTTTGAGTAGATATAGATTTTTTAGATATTTTTTCTTTCTTGGATTAGTCTTGTTAGGTTGCATTTTTTAAGAATTTATAATTTTGGATGAATTTTCAAATTTATAAATATAAAATTATCTTAATTTTAACAGCTTTATTAGGATATAATTTACATACCGTAATTTCAACCCTTTAATGTATACAATTCAGTGGTTCTTAGTGTAACCACTAAAAGACTTGTGTAACAATCACAACAATCCAATTTTAGATTTTTGTCCCCCCACAAAAAACCCATTACATATTAACAAGGTTTATTCATTCTCCTCAACCCTCTCAGCCCTAGGCAACCACTAATCTACTTTCTGTCTACAGATTTGCTATTCTGGGCATTTCATATAAATGGGACCATACAATATGTGGTCTTTTGTGAGTGGCTGCTTTTACTTTACTTAATGCTTTCATGGTTCATCCATGTTGTAACATGGATCAATATTTCATTCCTTTTTATAGCT
The DNA here is from genome assembly GCF_000442215.2 of Lipotes vexillifer. Classification (NCBI taxonomy): domain Eukaryota; kingdom Metazoa; phylum Chordata; class Mammalia; order Artiodactyla; family Lipotidae; genus Lipotes; species Lipotes vexillifer. The sequence goes on from NW_006792406.1 coordinate 86,906, forward strand.
GAATGCTATTCTATTGTACGGATATTCCACATTTTGTTTATTCATTTATCAGATTGACATTTGAATTATTTCCACCTTTGTTTTTATAAATACGCTTCTATGAACATTCATGTACAAGCTTTTGTGCAGATAATAAGCTTTTATTTCTCTTAAGTATATATTTAGTAGTGGAACTGCTGGGTCATAGGGTAACTCTATGTTTAACACTTTGAGGAACTGTCCAGCTGTTTTGTAAAATGGCCGCAACCATTTTACATTCCCACCAGAAACGTATGTGGGTTTCAATCTCTTATCTTAAGGCCTAGCATGTCATCTATGCTGGAAAAGGTTTCACGTGTAGTTGAGAAGGATGTGTATTTTACTGTTCATCTGAGTGTTCTATAGACATTTATTAGGTCTTGTTAATTCATAGTGTTGTCCAAGTCTTCTATATCCTTGTTGATCTTCTGCCTAATTGTTCTATCCATTATTGACCGTGGAGTACTGAAGCCTCTACCTAATGTTGTGGAATCATCTATTTCTTCATTCATCTATTTGTATCTATTTCAATTCTTCATGTATTTTGGTATTTTCTTCTTCATGTACTTTGGTTTTATCTTATTCAGGGCACATATGTTAATAATTTTTGTATCTTCCCTTTTTTTTAAATCATAAAATGTCCCTTTTCATATCTAGTAACTTTTTTTTTTGTTTTAAAGTCTATTTTTTCTGCTATTAGTATAGCTACTTCAGCATTCTTATGGTTGCTATTTGCATGATGTATATTTTTTCATCCTTTTACTTTGTACACATTAGACCTTTGAATCCAAGGAGTGTCTCCTATAGAAAACATTTTTTTAAACCCAGTTTGACAATATCTGCCTTCTTTTGATTGTATTGTTTAATTCATTTACATTTAGTTTTTATTATTATATGGTAAGATTTATTTATGTCTATCATTTTACCTTTGTTTTCTACACATCTCATATTTTTGTTTTTTTGTTATTGTTGTTGTTCCTCCATTTTCCTTTTATATTAAGTGGATATTTTCTACTTTAACATTTAATTCCTTTAATGATTTTTAACCACATTTTTTGAGTAATGGCTGCTCTAGGGCTTATGTAATACATCTTCTCAGAATCTCTTCAGATTTATACTAACTTCATTCCAGTGAGAAACAGAAACTGTACTTTTATAAAGCTGTATTACTTCTCCTCTTTTTTGTTTGTATTACATTTATATATGTTACATACTTAACAACATATTATTATAATTATTACTTCACACAAGCTTATCTTTTAAAGGAGCTTAGAGAAGAAAGTAGAGCAAATAAATATTTATAGAGTTTGTTGGGTTAATCTATTTATTTACCATTTCTGGTTCTCTTCCTTTCTTCCTGCGGATTCAGGTTATGATCTAGTGTCATTTTTATTCTAATACAGCTTTGTTTTCACTGCCTTCTTTGTACCATATCATCAAATATATGTTATATACAGAACAATCCAAATATAATCTTATTGTTTATGCACTTACTTTTTAAATTAGTTAAGAGAAGAAAGGAGAAGAAATTTGAAATTATATTATCTTTTATAATTCCCTACCCAACTGCTCTAGTCAGCATTCTTTGTTTTGCTTTTATGGCTTGAGTTACTGTCTGCTATCAATTTGAAGAACTTCCACTAGTATTTCTTGTGAAGCCCGTTTGCTAACAATGAATTCACCCAGTTTCTGTTTCTGTGTCTGTGTTATGGTACAGTACTGATGATAAGTTGTGGAGTGGTAGGAAAAACTAAAATGTGATGTACTGTATGATGTATGTTTTACTGAAGTGGTTTGGTCAAATTATAATGATTTATGATAGAAATCACATAAAGCTAGCGTCACAATTCTCCAGGAATGTTCTGTGGAATGTTGATGTTAATGATGAATATGTGAATCCCAAATCTTTCATTTGTATTGACCTTATCATCATTAATTCTTCTCCCAACAGTGCCATAACTATAGTTGAGTTCTAAAGTGTACTTTCCTCTTTTCCCATAGAAATTGTCCCACAATTTCAAAAAGTTCTCAAAGGTGAAAAAGTTCACACGAAGTTTATCATGTTTGCAAATGCCAGTGAAAATGCTAAGGTAACACTGTCCAAAATGCAATATTCTTCTGTGAGAGCACCCAACTTTAAGCAAATACACATTTTCTAAATACAACTTAGATCTGTGACATGTTTTGGCCAATGAAGTGTGAGCAGACATGATGGCCTTAAATGAGCAACAGAGGCCTTAAATGGGCTTGTACGGTTGGGCTCACCTCTTATGTTTCAGTGAACTTTGTGAGAAGACAGGGCCTGGGAGCTGTGGCCTCACAGTTGGGCTCCAGAGTAAGATGTGTGGGACAGACCTCAAACTGACCCAAAATATGGAGCAAAAGCAGCCATCTAGAGGTCTAAAAGAGAGCTACTGAAGCTAGCCCATAGGCCCAAGAAAAATAAATTCTTGTTTATGTAACTGAGTTTTGGGGAGATTTGTTCCAAAGCATTATCACAGCAAGAGCTGACTAATACAATATCCTCCAAATCATTGTTATGTAGATGGATGCCACCATGCCTACATGTAAGGCAATTGTGTACTCAAATTTTGAGAATTCTTGAACTCTTGGTGCCTCTCCAACACAATTTACATGGCTAAAGTTTCCCCAGATAAGTCCACTAATGTACCACAAAGATCTCCCTAAACTTTTATTAAGAAGTTCTTTCTATTCATTTTCTGCTTTTATGTAGTTAAAATGCTTTTTATGAATCTATAAGGATGGAAAATTGTAACGAAACATCTTTGTAGATAGCTGTTATTCACAAAGGAAAATTACAAACAAAGTAGGCATTTCACTGAGTGTAGAGCACTGATGCCCTGACTGCCTCTAAATGCCAAGTGAACAAAGGCACTTAATAAATATTGAATTCTGCTCTCTCCACTTGAGAGGGAGAGCAAGCTATTCTAAAGTGGTGGAGGGATGCTCTTAGCAGCTATTTGCAACACTCTGTGAGCTTGGACACTGTGTAGCTACGAAGAAACCTTTTGTCTAAGGAAACTAAAGAAACTTGAAAGTGGAAAAAGAGAGAAAGAATGAGAAAAGTCACCTTCTCATGGTGACTCATTCACTTATTTGTTCATTTACCAAATATTTACTATGTGTATAATACTGTGCTGAGAACTGCACAGAACACAGAGATATACCTCTGTTCTCAGGGAGGTTAGATACCAGAGAGAGAGATAAGATGTAGATGCCTTATGGCAGTTCCACATATGTCTTGTTAAACTGTTTACAAGTTCAGGGGAGAAAAGGGATCCATATCTTGCTTGGATTCTCAGTGAAGTTTTCCCAGAGAAGGAGGTGTAATACAGATTGACTAGAAAAAAAAATTAATGTAATAGGTAGATATGAAAGGGAGCAAAGATGCAGAGACAATTAGATCCAGTTATTTTTTTAAAAGCCTAGAAAGTGAAATTAAAGCCAAATTATGGAGGGTCTTGAATGTCAATCGTAAGAGTTTGGCTGTATTGTGTTGGCAATGGGTGTCATGGATGGTTTGGGACAGGGCAATGGCATAATCCAAGAACCTTAGGAGGTGTAATAGAGGTTGTAGGGAGGAAGATAGGAAGACATGCTATTCTCCGAAGCAATCATCGTAATCCAGGTATAAAATAATAAATGGTAGAACTGGAGTAATTGCAACACAGATGGAAGGGAGGAGTAGGAGAGACCCTAATAAAGAAAAACTGTCAGGGCTTGGTCATTGATTGGATACATTCATTTCTCCATTTAATAAAGGTTATCAGTAACTGTGCTAGTCACTGGGGATGCAAGAGTAAGCAAAACAGACGTGATTTCTTCCTCTCGGACCACATGGTAAACACCTATCTAAAACTGGATGTGAAATATGATGAAGGCTATAAGCGAGAGGTACGTGGTGTTATGTGAGCTACGGTAGGGGGATGTGATGAGTTGAATAGGTAAGGGGATACTTTCTTGACAAAGTGACACATGAGAAGAGATGAGAAGGATGAGGAGGCATCAATCAGTTGCAAACTAAACAGAAGGACATTTCACGCAGAGGCGCAGCATGGGCAAAGTGCCGTTGTAAGTATGCAGGCCTGAAAGGAGGCCACTGTGGGCTGGATGATCGAGAATGAAAGGAAGGAGGTGCAAGATGAGGCTGCAGAGATCATGCTCCATCCTGCCCAGGGGATGCCCTGCCCTGCAGACTAGCGCACCCAGAGTGCCAGTGCACAACAAGATGAGAAGCTTGCTCTAGAATGCAAGTCAACACACTGCTTCTTTCATCAAGAAAGTCTTGTCTGTTAAACTAAACAGTATATATCTAGTGGAGGTATCATTTACATTCTGAAGCAAGCGCCTTATCTTACAGAACAGCAACAGTTCTCAACCGGCAGCCAGCCTGTGACTCCACATTTTAGACCACTGTGAGGAGGTCTGTCTTTATCCTAAGAGCAATGGAAAGTCACAGAAGGATTTGAAGAGGAAATGGTGGTGGCTGCGTCATGGAACATGGATTGGAAGGCAGCCAGAATCAGCACAAAGAAGACGAGGAAGTTTGTGTCTGAAACCTTACTTTCTTGGGGAAATAAGAGGTATCCTCTTCAGGTGAGAGAGCAAGGACACACAACAGAGTCTAGGGGGACATGAAAAGAGTGGAGAAAGAGTCATTGTTAACAGCCATAAGTAAGGGAGTAGAAAAAAGAAATGGGGACCACATGTCAGTTAAAATAAGACAGCCGGTGTTGTTGACATAGCTCTGTGACTGGATCTAACAAACACATTGCTCTGAAATCAGGTCCAGAGAAGATGAATGTTAGAGATGAGCAGAAAGCATCTGCACTGAGGTTCCATGGGAAGGTAAACTTGTTTGGCGGTCTGGGTATAATGTCGTCATGATGGACCAGCAGTCAAGTACAGGGAATCAGAGGTAAGATAATACACTGTATTGTAGTCAAACTTACACTCGCCAGAGTCCTGAAGGAGGAGAGCCCGCGTCTTGTACTGCCCAGTAGCCATGTCCCTCCCAGGGCAGGCACCTGCAGGGAAGCCAAGGTAGCTTGTCTTGGGCCAGGCATGGATCTGGCTTGTCAGAGGATCCCAGAGGTGCTGTGGGGAGGCAGCTGTTGCTCACCATGTTCAGGGAAGCTGGAACACACCAGATGCTGAAAGGAAAACCAAAGCCACTATTAAGCCATAACTAAATGTTAAGGAGGGAACAGATGATCAGGCACGCCCTGACTGCCAGACAGAAAATAGGGAAGCTCTAGGAAAACACATTTTAAATTAATATGTTAGATGATTAATTAATATGAAGCTTCCCTGAAGTTCATCTGTAGGCAGTAGCCACAAGGTGCTAGTAATGACTTATATGGAGAATAGATGAGAAAATCCCAGTAGTCATTAATCAGCACTTCCTCTGTACCAACACTGTGCTAGGCATAGGGAATATAAGGATGAATGAGACACTTTTCCTGCCTTCAAAGGGCTTATAGTCTATGGAAGGAAAACTATCTAAAAAGATGCTTATCATTGGAGACACTAAGTATTATGATACAGGGATGTCAGGGAGCAGAGTAGTGAGGCACTAAACAAGCAGGGGAGGAGAGATGAGGGTCAGGGAAAGAAAGCCTCCCAGGGAAGCTGGCCCCCAACCTGAGGCTGGGAAACAGGCGGGTGTCAACTTTCTGAAGAGCAAGCAGAAGAGGAGGGTCTTAAGTAAAGAAGCAGCATCTGTAAAGGCCCAGGAAGGAATGACAGAACATCAGAAACTACAAGCTGGTCCACATGTCTAGAGAAGACATTCAGGAAGGAGTGTAGCCAGAAGTAAGACAAAAGAGGTAGTCAAATCGTGAAGGAGCTTATATGCCAAGCTGAGGAACACAGATCTGATGCTGAGGGCAATGAGAAATATGCGGCTTTCCAGGAAGGCGACACGAGTTCGTGCCCCGGTCCGGAAGGATCCCACATGCCGCTAAGCGGCTAGGCCCATGTGCCATGGCTGCTGAGCCTGCGCGTCTGGAGCCTGTGCTCCACAACGGGAGAGGCCACTACAGTGAGAGGCCCACATACCGCAAAAATAATAATAATAAAGACATCACCCTGGAGGGGGAAGTTAAGCCTGAACAGGAAATAAGATCACCCAGAGAAACTGTGAAATGTCCGAAGGGGTGGACACTGAGGATGGGAACCTAAAGAACACCTACATTGAGACTGGGTAAGCAAGAGACACCCAAGAGTGAGACTGTGAAGAAGGAATTAGAGAGGGATAAAAAAATCAAGTGGCTTGATGGAAAACACAGAAGAGGGAGCTTTAAGAAGACAGGAGACAACTACATTAAATGATGCTGGAGACTAAAAAAGATGGATGTAGCGACACAGAAATCATACTGACAAGGATTCCCACTCTCACCACTTACATTCAACATAGTTTTGGAAGTCCCAGCCGCAGCACTCAGAGAAGAAAAAGAAATAAAAGGAATCCAAATAGGAAAGAAGTAAAACTGTCCCTATTTGCAAATGACATGATACTACACAAAGAAAATCCCAAAGAGCCACCAGCAAACTACTAGAGCTCATCAATGAATTTGGTAAAGTTGCAGGATACAAAATTAATACTCAGAAATCTGAATTTCTGTACACTAACAATGAACTATCAGAAAGAGAAATTAAGGAAACAATCCCACTTACCATTGCATCAAAAAGAATAAAATACCTAGGAATAAACCTACCTAAGGAGGCAAAAGACCTGAACTCCAAAAACTATAAGACACTGATAAAAGAAATTGAAGATAACACAAACAGATGGAAAGATATTCCATGTTCTTGGATTGGAAGAATCAATAGTGTTAAAATGACCATACTACCCAAGGCAATCTATAGATTCAATGCAATCCTTATAAAAATGCCAATGGCATTTTTTCACAGAACTAGAACAAAAAAAATTTTTAATTTGTATGGAAACACCAAAGACCCTGAATAGCCAAAACGATCTTGAAAAAGAAGAACAGAGCTGGAGGATCCATGCTCTTTGACTTCAGACTATACTACAAAGCTACAGTTATCCAAACAGTATGGTCCTGGCACAAAAACAGATAGATCAATGGAACAGGTTAGAAAGCCCAGAAATAAACCCATGCACTTATGCCAATCTACGACAAAGAGGGCAAGATTATGCAATGGAGAAAAGACAGTCTCTTCAATAAGTGGTTCTGGGAAAACTGGACAGCTACATGTAAAAGAATGAAATTAGAACATTCTCTAACACCATATACAAAAATAAACTCAAAATGGATTAAAGAGCTAAATGTAAGACTGGATACTATAAAACTCTTAGAAGATAACATAGGCAGAACACTCTTTGACATAAACACAGCAATATTTTTTTGGATCCATTTCCTAAAGTAAAGGAAATAAAAGCAAAAATAAACAAATGGGACCTAATTAAACTTAAAAGCTTTTGCAAGCAAAGGAAATGATCAACAAAATGAAAAGACTGCCTACTGAATGGGAGAAAATATTTGCAATGGATATGCCCAATAAGGGATTAATATCCAACATATATAAACAGCTCATAAAACTCAACATCAAAAAAACTAACAACCCGATTAAAAAACAGGCAGAAGAACTGAATCAATATTTTTCCAAAGAGGAAATCCAGATGGCCAACAGGCACATGAAAAGATGCTCAACATTGCTAATCATCAGGTAAATGTAAATCAAAACTACACTGGGGTATCACCTCACTCCTGTCAGAATGGCTAGCATCAAAAAGAGCACAAACAACAAATGTTGGCAAGGATGTAGAGAAAAGGGAACCCTGGTACACTGTTGGTAGGAATGTAAATTGGTGCAGCCACTGTGGAAAACAGTATGGAGGGTTCTCAAAAAAATAAAAATAGAACTACCATATGACCCTGCAATTCCACTCTTGGGTATATATCCGAAAAAAACAAAAACACTAATTTGAAAAGATACACGTACCCCAGTGTTCGTAGCAGCATTATTTACAATTGCCGACATATGGAAGCAACCTAAGTGTCCATCAAGAGATGAATGGATAAAGAAGATGTGGTACATGTAACCAACGGCATACTACTCAGCCATAAAAAAGAACAAAAATTTTGCCATTTGCAGCAACACAGATGGACTTGGAGGGCATTATGCTAAGTGAAATAAGTCAAACAAAAACAAATACTGTATGATATCACCTATATATGGAATCTAAAAAATACAACAAACTAGTGAATATAACAAAAAAGAGGGAGACTCACAGGTATAGATAACAAACTAATGGTTGCCAGTGCGGAGGGGGAGGAGGGGGCAATACAGGGGTGGGGAAGTGAGAGATATAAACTACTGGGTGTAAGATAGGCTCAAGGATGTATTGTACAACACAGGGAATATAGCCAATATTTTGTAATAACTGTAATGTAAAGCAACCTTTAAAGATTGTATAGAATTTTTTTCAAAAAGAAATTATACTGAAAATTGGAAACAATTTAAATGTCCATCAACAGGAAAATACACATATAAATTATTCTATTTCTCTACATGGGGATCTTACATAGCGAGGAAAGTACATGAACCAGACAGATCTTTATGTGTCAGCATGGATGAACCTAGCAAAGATAACACTAAATAAAGCAAGTAACAAGAGAAAACATAGTAGAATACTATATGCTGTTTAAGAATACCTAAAAATATAGCATAAATCTAAAGATACCCATGGCAGTGATGGAGACCAAGTTCAGAAGAGTGGTTACCCAGGATCAGCTGGGGAGTGGCTGTGTTCGGGAAAGTGGTCACACCAGACTCTTCAACAGGAATGGTAATGTTTCACTTCACACACTGGCTGGAGGACGGAGGAGTGTCTGCAATGTTATAATGTGAGCACGCTGCATGTGAAAGCCATTGCTGACCACATTTAGGGGATCTGATGCGCGGGAGCTGGTAGTGGGTGGAGGCATCCAGAAGATGGTGATAGAAGAGGAACGTTGTACACGTAATGCCTAAGGCCTGACCAGAGGACGACTGCTGTTCTAGACACTGGATACACATCCAACTTCTACGGCCAATGTTAAAAGACAAACTGAGGCATATTTAAAATTTTAAGACTTTATTTGAGCAAAAATAGATTCAATTCAGGCATCACAAAACTGAAAGTGGTGAGGAGCACTCCAGCCACAGGAGCTGCAGAGGTTTTTATTTTAAAAGGGCAGAAGCAAAGCAAGTAAATTACTGACTTGCTATGGCTTTAAAGCCTAGTTGGTGGTTTGTGACTAGTTGTCCTTAGCGGTTTTCGTAATCCTGAGGCATTTACAGGCTTAGATTTTGGTTGGTTTATGTAGACGGCCACATCACTAGTCTAACGGCCTCCTTGCAGGGTTAATTTACTAACACCAATTGTCTGAGGTCTTCCTCTTAGTTACTTCACTTCCTACGCCTCAGTTTCTCTTTTGTAAAGTGGATATTCAGTAGTAAATTCTCTGTGGAGTTGTTAGGAAAATTGAATGATTTCATACTGAAACAGTGCTTAAAATAATGCCTAGGAGACAGAAAGCACTAGTTACCAGAGTTTGCCATCATTATCAGTACAAAACAAAGTGATTATTAGTAACCACAATCATGTCCTGAATGCATGGAACACGTGACCATTTGCCAACCACCTTGTCAAGTCAGCAGAAATTACAGAAATTAAGAGCTTTCCGCAGAAATTTACACACCCGTGCACGAGGTAAGGGACCACAGGCAGACATTCACTCAGCCTTTCATGTGTCCCTCACGGAGGGCACGCTCTCTCCTGGGCGGGGCGAGCACAGACACTTATCAGGAGTTTAACTACTTTTAAAATGCATTGATACAACCATATCTCACTTTTATTTGGATCAGTCAGTAAACGCCTTCTGGAAACCCCCAATTCTCCAAACCACCTACTTTTCGCGCGGCCCTAGTCTCGAAGGTCCCTCCCCTGCTCCTCAGACCGGGTCCCCATGGGAGGCGGGGCTGCGTGCTGACGCACGGCGAGCGCGCTGACGACCTCTAGCTCCACCCCCACGGCGCCGCCAACCGGCTTGAACCGCAGCCCCGCGGCGCGGAGGGCGATGAGGCTGGCGCCAACTGCCGGCTCTGCGAAGCGGGAAGCGGCGCGGGAGCGCGGCATCGAGGGGCCGGCCTAGCTGGGGCCCGTAGCCCTCCGTCTTCTGGCTGGTACGCAGGTCCTGCGCACGCTGCGTGGCCGCAGCCGCCAGGCGGTGGGCGCCGGAGGGACCGGGAGGCGAGCCGGGGTCCCCAGGCGGGTGTGGGCATCGTGCCCGCAGCCAGCGTCCCCCGAGGCCGCGCTGGGGCCATGATCCACTCGGTGAAGCTGCGCCGCAACAGCGCGGCCGACTTCGTCTCGCACTATGAGTACCTGTGCGCGCTGCAGGACTCGGTGCCTCTACCCGCCGTGCGCGCTTCACTGCGGGAGGGCGTGCTGGACTTCAACGCCGACCGCCTCCGCGCGGTGGACTGGGCGCCGCTCCTGAGCACCCTCAAGATTAATAAAGATCTGCCCCTGATCTGTATCAAGAGCTTCTTCCAGCCATGGCTTGGCGAGACAGGTTTGTAGTTCCCGCTTCCAGGGGCTCTGGTGTCGGCGCTGCGAAGCGGGGTTTGATGGTGCAAGGTGGAGGGTGGGCACTAGAACCGGTGCCCAGTGCCCGGGTGTGCGTGCACTAGACGGGGCGTGCGGCCTAGGACTCCTGCCAGCTCGGTGACCCCGGCGGAGTGCCGTAAGGCTTCTAGGTCTCAGTGTTCTCATCTGTAGCATGGGCTTAACAGGACCCACTCTCTATGGCGGTTACAAGGAGGCACTCTGTTAATGCTTGTAGACTCTACAATGTAGAACACTTAGCACAGTTTGGAGCATCGTTAATTTTTCCACAGATGTTACTTGGTCTGTTGAATGACTTTGTCCCGTACAGACCAAAGCGATTAGGAAATTGATATATCCCAGCTTCATTTCCTTTACATTAAAACAGGGCTCAGGAAAAAAAAAATTTTTTTTTTAAATAGTCATATCATATAGTGGGAAGAGCACAGGTGTGAAGGCAGCTTAGGGTTTGAATTCTAGGGCTTATGCTCTCTGTGGCCTGGGCAGGTTACTTTTGAACTACATTCCCCACACTTGTAAAATGACATTAAAAACCACTCTTTCTGTGGGTTCTTAGAATTAATGAAGTAGGTTATGTGTGTAAAGTATTCTGGCACTTGAATGAGTTGTCAGAACCAAGGGCTGCTGGAGACGATGCTTCTGCCCTAGGTAATCTTCCCTTCTACTGGGCGGCAGGTAAACACAAGCACAGTAGTCAGTGCTCTGGAAGAAGTGAGTTCTGGTGCTAAAGAGCACAGAATCTTTTTTTTTAATCTAATTTTTATTTTATATTGGAGGACAGTTGATTTACAATATTGTGTTAGTTTCAGGTGTACAGCAAAGTGATTCAGTTATACATATATCCATTCTTTTTCAGATTCTTTTCCCATACAGGTTGTTATAGGATATGGAGTAGAGTTCCCTGTGCTATGCAGTAGGTCCTTGTTGATTACCTATTTTATATATAGTCGTGTATATATGTTAATCCCAAATTCCTAATTTATCCCTCCCCCCCACCTTTCCCCTTTGCAGAGCACAGAATCTTGGAAGGGAAAGTTCAGGGTAGGCTTCTTGGAGGAGGTGCCATCCTTTTTAAGGATATGTAGAAGCTCCTGGGGTAGCAGGAGGGAGAAGTGTGTGTCAAAGTTTAAGAAATATAAGAAAAAATGGCAAAACTAAGGTACAGAAGTGGAACTCAGGGTTTGGGAAAGAAATGAGAGTTGATACTGGAAATCTAGTGGGGCCCAACAGAAAGGGGCCTTGTTTGTCCTGTCAGAAGTTTGGATGTTTATCCTGAAGGCTGTGGGAAACCCTAAAGAACAGTGAGATGGACTTCTGGTTTAGAGGCTCACTCAGACCTCTGTGTGGAAGGCAGTTGATTGGGTGCAGGGTGAATTGTAATCTAAGGGTCCCACTTAAATTATAAAAGGTGGGACTGGATTTTGGAGATCCGAGAGAGATTGGGTGGGGCCTGGTGACCAGTTAGAAAAGGGAGGGCAGCAAGCGTGGGTGACAGTTTACAGCTACATCTTTTTGTGAGATACAGAGCACAGTAGGAAGGGATTGGGGGTGGGGAGAGGATCTTACTTCATCTTCAGTGCTTTAGAGGGGCCTGGTAGATGGGTCTGGGCCCAAGGTACAGATCTGGGCTTTTTGGGAGGACAGGTGTTTGAAGGCATGGGAGAGACTTAGGTTACCCACAAGAAGATCCAAAGAATCATAGGTCTGAGAGGTTTTTAAGTGGGTATATTTGAGGATGTTTATAAGCTGAGAAAAAGTAGCCAGCAGAGGAAGGGTGTGAAGATCTAGGAGAGGAAATGATTGTTCATTTGTTTTCAAAAACCTGAATACTTGTCGTTTGCCTGGCCCTTTTCTAGGATCTGGGGTTCACACCATCTGTTATCTCTTCTTCAAGGACAGTTCAACTCATCCCCTGGTGAAGAGAAGTCCTATTATTCTTTGCATCCCATTCAGGTCGTAGGAACTGTTCTGTACCTCTGAAGGGACTTTACTTAACCAGAGTACTGCCTTAGAAATCAAAAGAAATTATAGCTGGAAGGGACCGTAAAGGCCACTGTACTTAATTTTGCCTAATATTTTACATTGAATGTAAGAAAAATTTATTGCAGAGCCCATTCTCTTCAGAGTTCCTTCACTGAACTTTCTTTATGTCTTGCATCCAGTGGGTCTAGCTTGTAGATTTTGGCCTCCTCCTAAATTTGCTTCTTCATCCATATTCCATTTTACCAGGACTATGGCAGAAGCTTCTGGGTGGTTTTGCGGCCCCTGGGCTCAGTTCCTCTAAGTTCACCTGCCTACTTGGGTTGAGTGATCTTCTACAATAAAAAGATACGCTTAAAATAATGCTGCTAATGGCTTTGCCCACACAGAGTTAGTGCACACTAGCCGCCCAGCGTGTGCTCTTCACAGAGGCTTGTAGTCTGAACTGTGCTCTTCCAAGCCTCGTGGGGCTATTTGGCCCTGAGGAAGGGGAGCTTTCTGTGATCACTCCCTTTATCTAATCCGTCCTTCAGCAGCAGGGCGTCTTTTTCTAATTAGCGGAGGCACCCTTACTCAGCCAGTGGTAGCCCCAGGCCTCATCACCTTTGGGATGCAAGCCATGCTGTCTCCCACGCTTGCTTCGGCCAACATCTCTATTTTAATTTCTGTCTCTTCTCACACTTGGACCCCTGGCCTTTAGTCATCCCCACCTGCAGTATTTACAGTGCCCAGCAGGTGTCAGGCTTGAGTGGCTTTGCACAGGTGCTCCCTCTGCAGTTAATGCACCTCCTACTGCCAACTCTGCATAGTCTCTTCTTTCTAGATTCTACTTCAGGTTTATCATGAAGCCATCACTTAGATATAACTTTTTGCCTCCAAAGGAATCTCTGTGCATAAAGGTTATGTTTCTTTATCTCATGTGATTGAAATTTTGAGTTTACACACGTCCCTCCTTAATGAAGGCTTTAAGGGCAGGAGTCGTTTCTAATCCTTAGCACAGAGCAGATGCTTTTTTTTTTTTTTTAGATGCTTGTTAATGATGATAAAATGTATGGTTTAAGTCACTCATTTTACAATAATTTTGCTTTAGGTTCTGACAGAAATAAAGTTTACAGAAGTCGTGTTCCTGCGATAAGAAATAAAGATGTGACCTTCCAGTTGTGTAAAGCTCTTAAATGCTGTGTAAGTGCGTCGGGTGCGCTAAGGAACCTGGAGCTAAATGGCCTAGTTCTGAGAGAGAGAGACTTAACTATGTTAACAAAGGTAAGCCTTCATTGTGTCATGCCAACATTCAATAGTTGCTTTTGGGGCATACTAAACCAATAAAATTTTAAACTTTTTCTCCCCATTAAAGGGATTGAATAAATCGGCCACTTTGGTGCACCTGTGTCTTGCGAATTGTCCAATTGGAGATGGAGGTTTAGAAAGTGAGTTTCAGTCTTGTTTAAGTCTCTTCCCTTCAGACTGGTCTCATGATTTCCTACACACCGTGTTACTTCCTGTCCACCTTTTCTTGGTGTTGTTCATGCCTGGATTGTCTCCTGTACCTGCTCAAACCTTGGTCCATTCTCATTTATACCATGGAAGTTTGTCATACTGGATACTGTCAGAACTAATTTTACTTAAGTTTGTGTTAAGCCACAAACCACACATTTTGTATATTTTCTGTTTTTTGTGTTTGTTTATATTTTTATGGTTTCTCTTCAAGAAATATTATGGGAAGGGAAATAGCAAGATGTAAAGAGCAAAAAAGTCATCATTCTCTTTAAATTGTTAGAACATCTATCTGCAATCATAATTATGATGCACTGTGGTATGTGTTAAAATAGGAAATATATGTAACGTCCCATAGGAGCAGCAAACTCAGTGGTGTTGGCAGGGGTGTATCATGGAAGTAATCACAAAGCAGGTGACTGTTGGTTGGGGTCCTGAAACATTCTTGTGTGTTCCCTGTGTCCAGTAGTGGTCTGGAGGGGTCAGGAAGCCTGCCTTTCAATTTGAGGGAACAGAGGGTTTGAGGTCCTCTATCTTCTATTGCTCTAGCATATTGCATAGCACCTAATAAAATACTGGATTTATAGTTGACATTTAAATCGTTGATTGATAATCAAGATTGGGATGTATCATTGGAAATGAAAATAGGAAGAATCTTATGCTTTTTCTTTTTTTTCTTTTTTTTCCTGTATCGGAAAATGGTTGGGAATAAAGTTTGCAGTATTCAGTGTATTAAGTTTTAGTATCTAAATAGAATTAAACTGTTACTGTAAACTGGAATAACACTTCGTTACTGACAAGTTTTAGAATGTATCAGTCAATTACCTGTTTGGGAAGATTGTAGTTAATGATTTCAAGAATGTGGCTATAAACCTCTAATTGACTCAAGAAAAGCAAATAAGTCAAGATTGACAAATGTATAGGCTCTTCATCTTATTGTGTGTGTGGTTTTTTTTTTCCCTTTTAGTTATTTGTCAAGGTATAAAGAACTCTATCACTCTTAAGACAGTAAACTTCACGGGGTGTAATCTGACATGGCAGGGAGCAGATCACATGGCCAAGATCTTAAAGGTGATTTTATGTTTAAACTTTCATGAAAACATATGTGATTGAAGTACATTAATATATTGATACAGATGGCAGTTAATTTTTGTCTTTTGATACATGTGAGTGCAGCTTTAGTTTTGTTGAAAGAATATGACCAATTTTCAGTTTGGGATTCTACCATTTAGTAAAGATAGTCCACTTAATTTTAGAAATCAGACATTTAATATATAATATATAATAATACTTTCATGTATTTTTAGTTACTGAAAACATTTATTGTGATACTGGGAAGAAACTATGCCATTATAGTCTTCAAGACTTAAATGAATCCAGTGTCTATTAGCTGATGTAGTTTATAAACTAGTAAAAATCACTATGTCAGCAATTTGTAAATACAGTTTTTAAAATAATGCCTTAACAACTTTACAGTGGTTATAATTACTGTATTTAGGCTTAAAGTTATTTAATAATTTTACATGAAGCCTTTTTAATAGTTTGCTGGTGCAGATCAGGGATAGGTAAACTATGGCTGGTGGGCCAGATCCAGCCTGTCGCCTGGTTTTGTAAAGAAAGGTGTTTTGGAACATAGTCACATTGTTTACATGGTAGCTGTGGCTACTTTCACCCTACACCAGTGGGGTTGAGTAGTTGCAACAGAAACTGTATAGCCCACAAAACTGGAAATCTTTTAATTTAGATTTTAAAAATTGAAAAATTCTTTGAGCCTATACAGGGCAAGTCCATTGACCCCTGGGATAGAAAACAGTCAAGAACTTGGGTGCCAAAGCCAAATGGCCTAGGTTCAAGTTCCCTTTCTCCCATTTCATAGCTAGTGGTCATGGACAAATCACTTAACCTCTATGCCTCATTATGAGGTTTAAATGAACTAATTTGTATAAATAGTGCCTGGCACATACTAAGCACTGTGTAAGTGATTGCTGTTATTTCTGCTTGTAGCTTTTATAAGTTACTGTTAATAGAAAAATGACACTAATGATTTTCCTTTTAGAGTGTCAAAGGCACTTTGAGTCTTATTTTTTCAAGAATGTAATAAGACTTTTTTCATTTAAAGTCAGTGTTCCCTGTTACCAAAATTTATTTTATGAATATAAAGAATTGAATGTCTTTAAGACAATACTTGTGGTTAAATGTCAAACCATTATTTTCCCAAGGCACATCAAACTGGCTCTGCATAGTCCAGGCCTCTAAAGTTTGTGTGCATACCCTAGGTAGCATGTGAGATCCAGTTTGTAAATATAGCTTTAAAAATAATACCCGGGACTTCCCTGGCGGTCCAGCAGTTAAGACTCTGTGCTCCCAATGCAGGAGGCCTGGTTTCGATCCCTGCTCAACGAACTAGATCCCACATGCATGCTGTAACTAAGAGCCCACATGCCACAACTAAAAGATCTGGCATGCCGCAACTAGAGACCTGGCACAGCCAAATAAATAAATAAATAAATATTTTTAAAAAAATAAATAAAATAAAATAATGCCTTAGGAGTTAGGAAAAGAAAATATTAGAACTGTTTACCTTTGTATCATTTAAAAAATATCTGTGTAGTTTATAATGTACATAAATTATATGTATAGAACTTCGTGTATATTATTTGTTAATAAATAAGATGCATATTAAAAAGTTTTCTTATGGGGCTTCCCTGGTGGCGCAGTGCTTGAGAGTCCGCCTGCCGATGCAGGAGACGCGGGTTCGTGCCCCGTTTCGGGAAGATCCCACATGCCGCGGAGCGGCTGGGCCCGTGAGCCATGGCCGCTGAGCCTGCGCGTCCGGAGCCTGTGCTCCGCAAATGGGAGAGGCCACAACAGTGAGAGGCCCGCATAACGCAAGGAAAAAAAAAAAAAAAAAAAAAAAAAGTTTTCTTATGGGTTGCCCAGTCAGGTGTTTGGAGACTGTAGGAGGACAGAATGATGAAATTTAGAACCTCAGCAATGAGAGAATTTAGAACCAATTCCCTGACTTAGAAGATAAGGAAAATAATTCATAGACTGTAATTGAGTTGTCCAGCTTTACATAACTGTTCAGAAACAGGTCATCCAGTGGCTGGAATCTAATCACTGACCGACTAGAATCTGGGTCACTGGACTCGTAAACCAGAACTGACTGTTAAATTTCTCAGGTTGATTCTCCTGGCATATATGCTTGATGTGTGTGTGTGTAAATCTCTGACATAATAAGCCATACTCAGTAGGCACACCGTGTTTCCTTATTCAAGCATCTTAATTTCATCCCATTAAATCTTTGAAGTATCAGACTATCAGAAGGCATGAAGAAACCTGGGCTGAGAGTCTTCGTTACAGGAGACCTGACCTTGACTGTATGGCTGGTTTGAGGCGCATCACTCTGAACTGCAACACGCTTATTGGTGACCTGGGTGCAAATGCTTTTGCAGAATCTCTTAGTGAGGATTTATGGCTTAGAGGTAAATTCTGAAATTGAAAATATTGAATTTTTAATATTATATGTGCTTAGCTTTTGGCATGATACGTTGTGATAGGATTTTTTTTAAAGCCTCATTTTTCTGGTAGCTTTTATTTCGCTTTTAAATTTTCTCTGAGTTGCATATATTCTTTATAGAAAATACAGAGTAACAAGAGAACAATTACCTATAATCTGAATACCCAGACATAATCACTGTTCATTTTGATGTATATACTTTCAGTCTTTTTTTTTTCTATAAATATATTTGTACACTTAGGGATTACAAAAATAGAATTGTAGTATACTTGCTATTTCATATTCCTGCTTTTTTCACTTAATGATGTATCATGTAGTATTCCATCGTATTGATGTCCCATAGTTTAATCAATTCTTTGCAATTAGATTTAGTTTGCTTTTCCCTGTCAGAAACAATGTGAACACATTGTATGTACATCTCTGTGTCCATCGGGATTACTTCTGTAGAATAAGGTACTAGAAGTGGAATGACTAAGTGTGACATATTTTTAAGACTTTTGATACACGTTGCCAGCTTACCATCCAGAAATGCTATGCCAATTTGTAGTCCACCCGAACAGTGGATGTGAAGCCTGCCTCTCACAAACACTGGCTTGTAGCACTTTTAAAAAACTGTAAAACCACAAAAATGAGTACCTCTCCCTTTTTTATGCAAGTAAGATTACTCCAAATTTTATAACTTTTTTCAGTTAATTTAGTATGAGCATTTTATCAAGTCAGTAAATTTGCATCTACTGCATCATTTTTTGTGACTGTTCAGTGTTTCATTATATGAATATGCCACAGTACACATAGCTTATCCATTGTTGTATATAAGCTATGTCCAGTTTTTCAGTTACAAATAGTGCTCTGATATATATCCTTACCTATATCTCTGACTATTTATTTTGGTTAAATTCTTAGAAAGAGAGTTGTTGGATCAAAAGGGTATATACATTTTAAAGGCTTTTCTTACAGAATCTTGGCTTAATCTGATAGGAGAATAACCACATTTTATTTTGTATTCATTTGATTTACTTGAGAGGTTTACTGGCTGTTTGTATTAATTTGGCTACTTGGTTAATTATACCCTGTGTCCATTCTTCTGTAGTGAGAGTTTGTAAGGGTTGTATCATATCCTGTCAGATCCATGTCTGACTTGCTATTTCTGTGTGTCATGGGGTGTTGAAAGACTCCAGTTATTTTAATGCGATGGTACACACAGCACTTAAAAAAAAGACTCATGATAGTTTCCTTTCATGTAATATTTTTTAATACCTGTGCTTTTGTGATGATCCCTTTGGTTTAAATGAGTAGGTTGTTCAGCCCCAGAACTACTAGAAGTCATGATCATTTGTTCTGGTTTTTGTCTGACCTTTTACTGAGAGTTCTTGACCATGATACTTTCATGATAGGTTTTTAGTGTGTATTCTCTATTCACACATTCTTTGAATTTGTTATTATTTGTATCCTTTTAGACTTGTCTTTTTGTTCTAAAACTAACAGAACAATGGAAAAGTTGTTACATTTCTTCTATTTTGTTTTCCCCTTTTAACTAGTTTCAAGTGTGATTTGGAGCTCAAGATCATGATCAAAAGAATGCAGTGCATTTCTGAGCTCCACCAGTTTTTGCTTGAGTTTTACACTGCCACTGCTGCCCTTGCTAATTATGAACTGAGATTCATTTTGTGATTTTTGCTCATAGGTGATATACAGTTATTCTTCAGTTCTTTAATTGTAAAATATGTTGGATGATTTATTGGCACTAAAGGCAGGGTTATCATTGCACATCCAAGAAGAGGTTTTTAAATTGGATTATGCATTATGTGTGTGCGTATACGTTTCTGTTTTTTTCCATACCCCAAATTACAAACCTGCCATGACTGGTCTTGTGCAGGACTCTTCCACACATGAGAAAATGAGAGTTGTCTATATGTCAAATCTGTATAGAGTTAGCAGGTGACCTTTTGTCTTTCATTCAAAGCACTTGACCTGCAGCAGTGTGGCCTCACCAGTGAAGGAGCAAAGGCTTTACTAAAGGCCCTTGAAACCAACAGAACTCTGGTCGTTTTGGATATAAGAAAAAATCCACTTGTTGGTATGTGGTCACTTTTTTTTTTAATTGATTAACACATAGCAAAACAAAAAGAATTTGTTCACGTATTGACAGTTTTTAAAACTTCACGTGCTTAACTTTCCTGATCATATACAGTTGGCCCTTGAACAACGTGGGTGTCAGGGGTGCCGCCCCCCCCCCATGCAGTTGAAAATCTGGGTATAAGTTTATAGTCAGTGATTCCACTTCTGTGGATTCAACCAGCCTTGGATCGTGTAGGACGATAGTACATATTTATTGAAAAATATCCGTGTGTCAGTGGACCTGTGAGGTTCAAACCCATGTTGTTCAAGCGTCAACTGTACTTTTCTAATGTTGCACTTCCCATATGTTTTTAGCAGATAATTTACTAATTAAAGTGAGTTATACTTGTAAATTTTTCTTATCTGTACTCTGAATAGAGGTGAACCTAGATACTAAGCCTGTTTCCACCGAGAGCATTATTTCCTTCTTGTGCAACCTCTGAATTCTTGCAAGGAGTACTTTATTCATTTGTCAGTTTAACAATATTTTTAATACCTTCTGTGTGCCAGGTACGGGTTTAGGCACTAGGGAAAAAGCAGTGAACCAGACAGACAAAAGCCTTGCCCTCATGGCACTTACATTCTAGTGAAGGAGTTCAGATAGAAATGAGTAAACAGATAAGTAATATAATTTTAGATAGAAGGAAGTGCAGAAATATCTTAATGTAAGGAGAGTGGGGCAGGGCAGGTAGGACTCCATTGGATAGGTTTGTTAGGGGACAGCTTCACTGGAGAAGTGGCATTTGAACGGAGACCTGAATGAAGAGAGGAGTAAGCCATGGAAGATCTGGGGTCAGCACATTCCAGGACAAGGAGGCAATGAGTATGCAGGCAGGTAGGTGGGTGGAGTATTTAAGGAAAAGCAAGGAGGCCAACACGGCCAGAGGACTGAGTGAAGAAGATGTGGTATGACATGAGGTCAAGGAGCTGGCCAGGGGTCTGCTCTTGTAAAGTCTTGGAGGCCAGAGTAAAGTTGTGGATTCTTCTAAATGAGTAGAGGGTTTTGAACTGGAAAAAGGCATGATCCAAATAGTATCTCAATAAGATGACCTGGTATAGAGAATAGACTTGGGGGGATAAAGAAGAGAAACAGGGAGACCAGTTAGGAGACCATCACAGTGGTCCAAATAAGAGATGTTTATGGCTTAGCTTAGGCTGGAAGTTTGGAGCAAGTGAAAAGTGGTTGAATTCAGGTTGTGTTTTGAGGGTGTAGCTAACAAGACTTGCAGATAGATTAGACGTGGGGTATGAAGGAAATAGTAACAAGTTGACAAGTCATTGATGATTATGTGTGCAACTGGGTGGTATCACTTAGAAGAAGGGGGCTGATGGGAGGAGCGGCTTTTGAGGGAATATCAGGACTTTGGTTTGTTATCTTAGATGCCCTTTAGGTATCTAAGTGTCTGGACAGTGCTCAGACTGTACTTTCTATCCAGAGGTATCCAAAGCCACTTTAGTTGCAAAATGTTTAAAGTTGACCTTTGCTGCTGCCAAAATAGTAGCCATTGGGGGCAGTCTGCAAGATGGCATCTTAGGTTTTTGAGGAAGAAATTAGAATACACAAAGGGGGAAATAAGTGTATAATTACATAATGTAGATTTCATATTTAATTTTATGGGAAAAGCAATAATTAGTTGGCTTTTGGTTTTAAATGGAAATAGCTACTCATTGGGAGATAATTATTCTAATTTAAATTTCTTTTACTTTAGATCATTCTGTGATGAAATCAGTTATCAAAAAAGTTCTCCAGAATGGAAGGAGTGCCAAGTCAGAGGTATATAATGTGTTTTAGTTCTCTCGGAATAATTTCTCTTTAATGGTTTGTTTCTCTTTCTTCCTTAAAAGAAAATTATCAAGGTACTTTCTGCCATCTTAAAACTAAGTTTTTAGTCAAATCGAATGGCTTTTCTGTCTTTGAAAATGTTGTGTGATTCTTTAATTTAGGTTCTGAGAAATGCAGATTGAAAACCTTTTATTAACTTAAAATATCTTAATTTCCAGTTAAGATCAAACCCTCATAAATTACCTGGAACTTAAATGGCATATTTATTATTTCTTTCTCAGTACCAGTGGATAACTTCTCCATCTGTGAAGGAACCATCCAAAGCTGCCAGACAGAAAAAGAGAACTATAATTTTGGGAAGTGGTCGAAAAGGAAAAGCTACTATTAGAATTGGTAACTTTTTCTTGTTTTTAATGCTACTAGAATTTATACCCCTTATGTTTTCCAGTGTGCTAAAATTAAAACAGCCAATATTAATCACATGCATATTAGGAGGACTATAATTATTTTGATACTTATGAGAATTTATAGAATGTAGATATAATAAATGAATTTAAAGAGATATTAATATTAACCAACATCATTGTTTGGATTTCATAAAAAGTTCATTATTTTGAAAATGTTTCCTGGTTGATGATTACTTCTAATACTTTGCAATTGAAATTTGGGGTGCACTTTGATGATAATTTTAGTAGTGGTGCTCTTGAGGGATGATTTTTTTTTTTAATGAAGAATTACCCTTTGTGCTATAAGAAACAAAATTTCTTCCCAGTTCCAACCTTCCCATTGTTCCCTTCTTCTTTCTTAGAAATTCTTACCTAAATTTTTGATTCAGGTAATATCTTGTTTCTCTCAATAATAACAAAAACTTGAAATATGTATTATCCTTATAAAAGACTTATACAGACAAGTTTATTGACCTAGATGGAACATTTTAGAAAAACATTTTCTAAATGTTTACTGTAATGTGTATTTAATTTTCCAAATTATAGTTAACCCATAGAAAGTTAATCCATAAAATCTAAAATGATAGATTTCACAACTAAGCCTATAATTTTGTTACCAAATGTAATAAAAAGCTTTTAAAACCCTTTAATAATCAATGGTATAAGTTTCACATTCTCCTGAATATATAAATTTCCTATAACTTACTTCTACTGATAACGTTTGTATTGTTTCTAAGAGACCTTAACTTTTTATTTTCTGGAACATATTATCTTTAGTCACAAATAGTCTTTTTTTGTTGTTGATAAGAATGAATAGCAGGAGCAGCATTTGTGAAACCAAATCTAATATGAAACTGACTCTTTTTTGTGAGTAAATTTGAATTTTGAAACAGTAAAACAATAAAGTTTAATATAAAGCAAAATAAATTTTTTATGTTTATGATCTGACAATTTCCCAGAAAAAGTTTTATGGTAACTTTAGTTATATACCAGAGACATTAAAATCACCAATGGACAACACATCTTTTATTCAGGTGCCCTCTGAAAGTTTTAAAAATTTGTTGACTTAGTATCACTGAACT
The DNA here is from genome assembly GCF_000442215.2 of Lipotes vexillifer. Taxonomy (NCBI): domain Eukaryota; kingdom Metazoa; phylum Chordata; class Mammalia; order Artiodactyla; family Lipotidae; genus Lipotes; species Lipotes vexillifer. The sequence continues at coordinate 110,010 of NW_006792406.1, forward strand.
GTCCACTTTAAAATGGTTAAAATCATAAATTTTCTGTTTTGTGTATTTTACCACACTTAAAAAAAAATGTGTTGTTTGAAGATTTTTAGGTTTTATAAAGGTATTGTATTAGCATAAGAATGAAAAATTTAAAAGACCACCTCTAATCTCATTATTCTATCAAGCAATATTTACATTTTTATTTTCTGTTCCTGTTGTCTATAAACATAATTCCACATAGTTTAAATATAATTTTCCATTCTTATCTTTTCATATTAAATTTAAATTTTATGATTCATAGTTATACTTTTTAACATTGTATTCACAAGTTTTCATTGAGTTGGTCAATTTTTTAAATTGGTGAAAAATTGGAAATAACCTAAAATAAACTATTGTAAACATCTTCATAAATACAGCTTTTTTTTTTCTACTTAAAGATGTATGTTTTTGATTCTCCATTAATCAACTTGCTTGGACAATAGTGTATTAAATAGAAGTTGTTAAGAGTGTTTATTAAATCAAAAAGAAAGCCTATGATTTGTCTGCCAGTTATTTCAAGACAGTGATATTTTAATAATCAAATAGTACATACAAAGATTTGTGATATCACACTAATTACATATTATTATTAAAAATTTATATCATATGTAAAGCATTCTTAAAACAGCTAAGTTGACTTTTGCTATAATATTAGAAATAGAAATATATATAAATAAAACATGTATATGTAAAACATACTAGGAATTCTATAATATTAGTACATGGTGGTATATAATAGGGCACCATGGAATGAGAATAAAACAATTAAAAAATTTTTTTTATTTAGCATGATTAAGCAAAGTGGAAATGTAACTGAAGTATACAAGCTCATTGAGCTATTTTAAGAGTAATTTTATTTCTTGGGCTTTTTTTTTGTATTTGCCTCAGTTATTTGGAGACATAGAGGTAAGCCAAATCCATGACTGGGTATATAGTTATATCCAGGTGAGTATAGGGGTGAAATAATGGTGTGAATTATGTCACATTTATATTGCAATTATGTATGCCTAAAAAAAGATGGGAACTTTTGTTAGAAACTTTTTTTAGCTCCTAACAAGAAAAGTGTAATTTTTAAAAATTTTATTACAAATATATTTTCATTAGTTTCTGAAAGTAAAGGAAGGGTATACACATATAAACCACATGCATATAAACATTTTTTTTGAGGGTAATTAAGTTAAACAGAATAGTACAAAATGAACTGAGCTCCTATATATTTTTAAGAGGCATATAAGTCACACGGGATCATGTGGTGATTATCAATAAGCTACACTCTATGAAATATTTGTCCTGTATTACCACATGCAGTCTATTTTACACTCCATCCTAATGCTGCTAAAATATAGTAGAAAGCAGCAGCATAGCACAGGGAGATCAGCTCGATGCTTTGTGATGATCTAGAGGGGTGGGATAGGGAGGGTGGGAGGGCGGCTCAAGAGGGAGGGGATATGGGGACATGTGTATGCATATGGTTGATTTGCTTGGTTGTGCAACAGAAACTAACACAGAATTGTGAAGCAATTATACTCCAATAAAGATCTATTAAAATAAATAAATAAAATAACATAAAATATAGTAGATTTGAAGGATAAATATAACCATTTTAACCTATGATGTTGGTTTTCAGTAAATTCAAATTAAGTTTTTAAATGTGAATTTTAATATATGGCTTGTTCTAAATAAAATATTAGCACGTAGGTCTAGTTTCTGCTACCAAATATTTCGTATAAAGGTACTTGACTCTCTACTACTGAAATATAGGATGTCTCCACATTTCACTCTTTTTTAATTTTTATTTTTTAACATCTTTATTGGGGTATAATTGCTTTACAATGGTGTGTTAGTTTCTGCTTTATAACAGAGTGAATCAGTTATACATATACATATGTTCCCATATCTCTTCCCTCTTTGTCTCCCTCCCTCCCACCTTCCCTATCCCACCCCTCCAGACAGCCACAAAGAACCGAGCCGGTTTCCCTGTGCCTTGCGGCTGCTTCCCACTGGCTATCTACCTTACGTTTGTTAGTATATATATGTCCATGTCTCTCTCTCGCCCTATCACCCCCCACCCTTCCCCCTCCCCATATCCTCAAGTCTGTTCTCCAGTAGGTCTGTGTCTTTATTCCTGTTTTACCCCTAGGTTCTTCATAACATTTTTTTTTTCTTAAATTCCATATATATGTGTTAGCATACAGTATTTGTCCTTCTCTTTCTGACTTACTTCACTGTGTATGACAGACTCTAGATCTATCCACCTCATTACAAATAGCTCAATTTCATTTCTTTTTATGGCTGAGTAATATTCCATTGTATATATGTGCCACATCTTCTTTATCCATTCATCCGACGATGGGCACTTAGGTTGTTTCCATCTCCGGGCTATTGTAAATAGAGCTGCAATGAACATTTTGGTGCATGACTCTTTTTGAATTCTGGTTTCCTCAGGGTATATACCTAGTAGTGGGATTGCTGGGTCATATGGTAGTTCTATTTGTAGTTTTTTAAGGAACCTCCATACTGTTCTCCATAGTGGCTGAACCAATTCACATTCCCACCAGCAGTCCCTTTTCTCCACACCCTCTCCAGCATTTATTGTTTCTAGTTTTTTTGATGATGGCCACTTGGACTGGTGTGAGATGATATCTCATTGTAGTTTTGATTTGCATTTCTCTAATGATTAATGATGTTGAGCATTCTTTCATGTGTTTGTTGGCAGTCTGTATATCTTCTTTGGAGAAATGTCTATTTAGCTCTTCTGCCCATTTTGGGATTGGGTTGTTTATTTTTTTGTTATTGAGCTGCATGAGCTGCCTGTAAATTTTAGAGATTAATCCTTTGTCAGTTGATTCATTTGCAAATATTTTCTCCCGTTCTGAGGCTTGTCTTTTGGTCTTGTTCATGGTTTCCTTTGCTGTGCAAAAGCTTTGCAGTTTCATTAGGTCCCATTTGTTTATTTTTGTTTTTATCTCCATTACTCTAGGAGATGGGTCAAGAAGGATCTTGCTGTGATTTATGTCATAGAGTGTTCTGCCTATGTCTTCCTCTAAGAGTTTGATAGTTTCTGGCCTTACATTTAGGTCTTTAATCCATTTTGAGCTTATTTTTGTGTATGGTGTTAGGGAGTGATCTAATCTCATACTTTTACATGTACCTGTCCAGTTTTCCCAGCACCACTTATTGAAGAGGCTGGCCTTTCTTCACTGTACGTTCCTGCCACCTTTATCAAAGATAAGGTGTCCATATGTGCGTGGGTTTATCTCTGGGCTTTCTATCCTATTCCATTGATCTTTCTGTTTTTGTGCCAGTACCATACTGTCTTGATTACTGTAGCTTTGTAGTATAGTCTGAAGTCAGGCAGCCTGATTCCTCCAGCTCCATTTTTTGTTCTCAAGATTGCTTTGGCTATTCGGGGTCTTTTGTGTTTCCATACAAATTGTGAAATTTTTTGTTCTAGTTCTGTGAAAAATGCCAGTGGTAGTTTGATAGGGATTGCATTGAATCTGTAGATTGCTTTGGGAAGTAGAGTCATTTTCACAATGTTGATTCTTCCAATCCAAGAACATGGTATATCTCTCCATCTGTTTGTATCATCTTTAATTTCTTTCATCAGTGTCTTATAATTTTCTGCATACAGGTCTTTTGTCTCCTTAGGTAGGTTTATTCCTAGATACTTTATTCTTTTTGTTGCAATGGTAAATGGGAGTGTTTTCTTGATTTCACTTTCAGATTTTTCATCATTAGTATATAGGAATGCCAGAGATTTCTGTGCATTAATTTTGTATCCTGCTACTTTACCAAATTCATTGATTAGCTCTAGTAGTTTTCTGGTAGCATCTTTAGGATTCTCTATGTATAGTATCATGTCATCTGCAAATGCCAGAGCCGCCGAGTCCACATTTCACTCTTTTATCCAGTGGGTTTCATTTGTTTTTGTGTGTGTTTTCTATATGAAATCAAATGAGCAGTGAATGTTGACATGCTTATAGGAGGGTAACATTGACTCACCTACCACCCAGCAACTTGTAGTCTTATAACTTTTATTGTTTTTACATAGAAAAATTCATCTTAAATTGAAATTTTGGTCTAATTCTAAAGATTCTGTTTGGCAGAAGTCATGGGTGTGTATCTGTGTTTCTCTATCCTGGAGATTCAGAAATGCCAAAGGTGTTCTAAGAGTCAATAAACTTGAGTGTTTCTGCATGATACATAAACTGTATCATTCTTTGGGATTTTTAAAAAATTTATTTTTGCATTTCTGCACATCTCAGTACTTTTGTTTTAGTTAAAATAACTTGTTACTGTAGAGAACTTATATTTTTAAACAATGCTGGCTTATGTAAAACCTTTTTTACAGAACGATCCTATTTTTATTAATGGCCTTGGCATCATTGTCAAGTGCCTGTTTGATTCCTTTCAAAGTGTACACGTGTGACACTTGCTCTGTAGACCTTTGGTGCATCTTGATTCCTTCTTATCATGCTCTGTCAAACATAGGCTTGGCTGCAAAGAAACCTGTTAGTAGTGGAAGGAAACACTCTGCTGGTAAAGAATGTTATGCTCCTGAACCTCTACCACCTGGTGTGTCTGGTTTCCTGCCGTGGCGTACTGCAGAACGTGCAAAAAGGAACAGGTAACGTGCTTGCATTCCCTGTCTTTTTCAGTCATTCAGAATTCTTTATTTTGGAACTTCTATTATGTGGGCGGTCTCTGGTGCTTTCTATAGAGCAAAAAAGATAACTGACATATGGCTTTGGCCTAATGAGCCCTCTAAGGAAGAAAAACAAAAAATAATTGGGAGTTTCAACTTGTTTCTCAAGTGTCACAACAGAGGTAACCCGTGGGAGTCATGAGGAGACTAAAATTATCTCCAATTGTGCAGGTGAGAAAAGTTTCACTAAAGGCAGGTGTAGTTGAGCCCAAGCCCTATAGCACAGAAGTAGGAATTTGGATATGTACGAATGGGAAAAAAGACATTTTAGGCATGGGAAATAGTTTAATGCAGAATGGATGAGAAATATGGAGTAGATCTATTCTAAACCAACTGGCTTAACTCAGTAAATCAGCTTTAGTGAGTCAAACTAGCTTTAGCTGATTACTTATCCAGGGGATAGCTGTTCATAGTAATTTTTGTCATAGAACTGTAAATAAAATTGTTGAACTATAGCTTTAGGCTTGCTAAGTGAAATAGATGGCTCTAGATTATTTTCAAGTGACTTACCTGGTAGTATTCACGAAATTGGAGGTTAACAATTGCTTAAGAAAACAAAGAGAATTGATTTTAAATAGTACTTGAAGTAGTTACTGTGTAAAATATATCTGTTCAGTTGCTCACGTTAAATGGATGTTTATAATCCCCATTGGACAACCGACTACCTTTTGCAAATGGTAATGTGAATTGCTGTTGCATAAACTGTATCCCCAGTTTTTGCACTTGAGTTTAACAACCCTGTGGTTTCCTATCTTCTTTCTGAGACACTTCATCTCAGGTACATCCTTGTCACATGGAGTGGTAAATTAGAGAATGATTAATATCACCAGTTAAAGAAGTGAGACTGAAATCTCAACCATCCTGAACATAGGAACTGAAGGGGCCTCTCAGCAGTTCAGAGAGTTATCACCAAGCCAGTCGGCTAAATTCTGTTCAGTTTTCTCCGTAGCAGAGCCCTCCAGGACCTTCTTTTGAGCTTATTTTCATACACAATTCTGTATGGATACTGTACATAATACTAAATAGTTGTATTAACTGGGTTTAACTGGTGATGTATTTACATCAAGATATAACTTCATTTTGTTGATATCTTTTTAGGGGTTTTCCATTCATCAAAGCTCGTGATGTATGTAATCAGTTGCAGGTACGTAGCTATCATTTATAATATATAGGGGGTTGAATTGGGAAAGGGGGATAGTCATTCTTTTTGCTTTTTAAACTGGCAGAGTCTTACAAGAAGCATTTCCCTCTCTGAAATAAATCTATTTAAAACTTGTCTGGTCGCTCTCCCAATGCAACTGTGTAGTTGTGTGGATTTGGCACGCAACTGGCAGCCTTGTGGTTATGTTTGTAAACAAGGAAGCCTGTTCTCCAGTCTGCAAATCAGCTGTTACCCAGTGAAACGAACTTGACTCCCATTTCTGACCCCTCACATGGAGCTGTCATACTCAAGAATGTTCATATGTTTTCAAGAAATGTTGTTTGCTATATGTACAAATTCCTGATCTTAAAGCCAATATAAAGCAACATATACCAAACCTCTGCTCTCTCATCAAGGCCACACACATTCCCTCTCTTCTGGCCTCATGGCAAGCTAATACTGTCAGTATCAGATTCTCCTTCCCAGTGGTCTTGGAAGACTGCATAGTTCCTCTGTGAAAGGCAACACTGCTGAGACTGAGAGAAGAGCACCTTGGGTGTCAGTCCTGCCCTTGCATGCCCAGAGGGAGGGGTGTGTGCCTCGTTCTACTGTTGGGATTTTCCTATGCTGCATGTTTGCTGCTTGTTGTCAAAATGATGTCCTAGTGACTTGTCTTCTGCGTAGTTATATAATCCCAGCACACTTCTTTATGATCTGTAGACTTTTATGGGGTTGTGACCAGGTCAGTTTTTAAATGTTTGGAAATATCATATTGAAGAACATTGCAGTGGCGGTGAAGCTTGACAGGAGAATTGTATTACTATTACACTATTACACTATTACACCCTTTGGCTTAAGGGTGGTGAGAAGATGAAATTTTTGATGGGTCACTTTTAGTTGTGTATGTGTATGTGATTTAGTTTTTAAAATTCTAATGTTTATTATTCACAGCTTAGATATATTGACTTTCTGATTATTCTTCTGATTCTTTATCAGTCCCCTTACTGATGAATTCTCCTCCGAAAAACTACATTTTCTTCCAGACTGTTTTTGTCTGATGGTGAAGAATAAGTTTTTCATTTGCAGTATAAAGTTGATCTGAGAAAAGATGTTTACGTTGGCTCTTCACTTGGCTTCTGCGAAAGAAACTTAATAAAATAATATGGGCAATTCCCATTACTAATCCTAACCATGTACAACAGAGGTCTGTACAGTAACATAACAAAAATAAGTTACTGTAATTTTACTTAGTCATTGCCTGTTTTGGACTAAGGAGCAGTGAGAGACATTTATAAATAATGACACCTCAGATCACTTTTGTTAAATGTCCTCTAATATTTGGATATTTGGTATCTGCTTGTGTTATCTTTTATACAATCTTGTCTTCTTTCTTCAAGCAGTCAGAATTTCCTGTGACTGTGACAGTAGAGAGTCCTTCCTCCTCAGAAATCGAAGAGGTCGATGATTCCTCAGAAAGTGTTCAGGAAGAGCCAGAGAAAATCAGTTTGAAACAAGAAGCATTGCAGGTACAAAGTTATCGTTTTAAAGCTATAGAGAAGATTATTTTTCAAACGGAAGCCTGACTGCAACACTGCATACCTTGTGTGAGGGTTCTGTTTTCCCCTCCCATCTGCATTGTATCCTCTTGAATGGTTCCTTAAGCTTAGACCAAGGTGAATGGTGGACATTTGAACTCTAAGAAATAAAAATCAAAACATGTCATTAGTAATATATTTTTCTTTCCTTAGAACCTTAGGGTATTAGATTAAGGGAGAACCTTAGTGATCATAAGATAAAGAAATTGAGTTCTGAATGAATGTAGTCAGCTGATTCAGTGCTCTTGTTTTGCAGATGAGAAAATTGGCAGTTCTAGTTGGACTCTCTTTTTATAAGAGGAAAATCTGACCTCATTTTAAATAAAAGTAAAGTTGAAAAAAGCTTTAATGTTGATATTCTCCTTTCCTAAAATAAAAAATATCAAGAAGCTCCATTATATTACCTAATAAACCTATATCTAATGTCATTCCATACTTTTGTTTGTATGGACAGAAAAGAAAAAGTGATTTTCATAACAAATTTTTGAACCTCAAAAATAATACATTTATTTTATTTCAACTTTAATGCAGAGCTGAAAAATTCTAGTAAATAAGGGAACACCATTTGGGGGGACCTTGTCTTTGTGCTACAAAGTCCATGTTTAATTTTTAAAAATTCTTTAATATGATTTTCTTTTCATATGAAACATGAAACTTGACAGGTTTCAGAACTAATTATCCCATTATTGTAGGACTATGGAAATTACTATTTGATTTTCAAAAGAGAAAGTTAGATTTTTATTTTTTTAATTAAAATTAATGATAATATAGAGACATTTTAAGAAAAGAACTTAGAAAATTGTGAAATGTTAGAGTAGGAGTAATCTATAGTTCATTTAGAGTTACCCCCTTTCGTTTTATAAATGAGCACCTAAAATTTGTAGCACACGTAAGCGGTTTATTAGTAAATGGCAGAGTACGACAAGACCCTAGAGCATCTATCCCGCGTTCCTTGTCATTTTAGATGTGTTGTGTTCATTTCCTTCACGAGTAGACCAGGAGATTGTATTTCTAAAAGCAATTATAGACACTGGGGAAGACCAAGAAGTTTAAACACTGGGACCACAGAATAGCAGATTCAGAATGCACTGAGAACCCTTTCAGCTCTTGTCTGTTTTGACAATACACTAAAATGATGGTATCAAAGTGTTTAAGTATATAAGCCCACAACAATCAAGAGATTTCAACATAGATTTGAAAGACGGAAGACAAGTGGAAGAGTGTGAAACTGAAGCAGTAGAACAGAGGAAAACCATCACCTAGAATATGCACAGCGACCACCTGCAACTGAGGAGGATTCTGACCCCACCTGCAGAAGTAGGCCCATGCTCAGATGCGCATGTAGGAGAGAGGGTGGAGTTAGTTAAAAGTGTGACTGAAATAGGGGAGCTCATTGAAGGGTTGTGTTTGGAGGAGTGGACTCCCAGCCCCGCCCTCACGCTCCTGAAATGAGATGCTTTCATTTTGAAAACAGTGAAACTGGCGAGAACTAGGGCAGCTAGTGTGAGTTTTTACACCCTAGAAAAGAGTGTTTGGGGAGGATGCTATTACAGTTACTCCCCGCTTCTTCCTGCATAAGAAGCCAGTCAGTCGTTGACTTCAGGGAGCTTTCTGCGCTCATTCTTAAATAGAAAATAACTGTCATTTGCCTGATAGTTGAGTAAAGCTTACAGCATGAGAGAGGGGGAAAAAGAGTGAAAACATATCCTAGTAGGATCAGGGACAATTTAGGGAACAAAATAATTTAATAAAAACCCCTAATTAGTATCCTGAGAGAGGTTTAAAGAGAGCTAGCAACTATAAAATAAGACTAGGGGGTTAATTAAAAAGAGAATGAATGGTCAGAAAGCAAGAGAGGTCTCTTGGAAATGAAAATATGGTTGATGAAATAAATTCAGTAGGAATTAAAAAGATTTCTCAGTATATTAAAAAGAAAGACATAATGGAAAATGTGATAGAAATATGTTAGAGAGGCTGCATCTAGGAGATCCAACATGTTACTATTAGAAACTTTAGACCCAGAAAAAAAATGGAGGGAAGCTGTCAAAGGGCAACAAAATTCCCCACAGCTGAAAGTAGACGTCAGGCCTCTGATTGAAAATAGCTGCAAGATGAACAAAAATAGACTTATACCTAGACACCCTTCATTGTGAAATTTTAAAATAATGAAAAAATAAAATAGAATAAACTACTGAGAGGATACATCCATTCCAGAGAGAAAAATACTGGTCACCTAAAAAAAAAGTTAAAATCTGACTTTATCATAGTTGTCATCAGCACCATGGATCCTGGAAGGCATTAGAAAGATACCTCCAAAGTTTTTCAGGCACATAATTTTCACCCTAAGGTTTTGTATCTAGCCAAACTATCAGTCATAAGTGGAGGCTGAATAAGATGTTTTGTACGTAATTTGAAAATTTTACCTCCTGTGCTACACCTTAAGCTATTTATAGAAATTATCCGGCAAAATGAGGGAATAAACCAAAAAGGAAGGTAATAGGGGATTCAGTGCAGAGAGCAGCTAGTTTAGATTTGAGAGACTTCTATTGAGATTGTGTGATTGAGAGCTTAGAAACACCTTGAGACATACCGTACTTACTAGGTATTAGGCACTGTTGGAAGGAAGGAGGGAGAGGAAGAGGAGAAGGAACTTGAACTCCAGAGGAGGGAAGGCTATACTGACATACACATGAAGCAAACTAAACTATGGTTGATTTTTAACCTACCATTGGTGAGCAAGAGAAGAATCCACTTAGACTTGACCCTATAGATGTCCCCCTTTTCAGTGACACACAGGGGTAATGACCACCTATCTAATTTGTGTTCCACACCAGAACACTTCAATAGTGTAAGGAGGCACTCTAATGCTGTAACATCAGGACAACAGGTATAAACTGGAACAGCCCAAGGCAGCTTGGGGTATGTGGTCACCCTACACAAGGGCAGTGACACTGAAACAGTATAGAAGGAGGTATAGTCTATACACAGAGACACAGTACATCTGCAGTGGGCAATATTAATTTAATTGTAATAATGGAAATACTATCTTGGTTTGCAGCTTTTATTGTCAACTTGCATGTAGTAACAAATAACTAACCTAAACTATACTTAGTATGTATTAGTATTAACTTGGTATGTACTGAAATATATTGTGTACTAGTAGTATGTACTTAGTATATATTATGCTCTAAGTGTTTTTGCATATATTAACTCATTTAACCCTCTGAATAGCCTTATGAGGTTGGTGCTAATATCATTCCCACTTTTCAGAAAAGGAAGCTAAGACAGGGAAGGAACTTGCCCAGAGTGTACCTAATTTAGGGCTGGATTGAGGCTTTGAGTTTAGGCGCTCTGCCTGTTCTCTTAAACATTACTCCGTACTGACTCTCAAATAATGGAAGACTTAACTGCACATAGAACAGAATATAAATTTCAACTTTGAGAACGTAAAAGCTAGGTTTGGAAGGTAGACAGGAGGTAGAAAAAAGGGAAGATGGTATGAATGTCCTCATTTTACAAAGCATGACGTTGAGAGAGTTTACAGTTGATCAACAATGTAGGTTTTTAAGTATATCATTACAAGTCAAAGAGATAATGAACAGTGGAATAACTAATGATGACATAACTTTACTGAGCAGTGTGGACATAGGAAAGAGT
>NW_006792406.1:121138-147483 GCF_000442215.2 Lipotes vexillifer
GAACTAAACCCTTACTTAGTAAATTAGAAAGTTAACAGATAATGCCTCAAATTTAGTGAGAAAATAGTTATGTAAGAGTATTACTTGGAAATGGAGAAGAATTCAAAATAACAATAGTTGGACTTCTCTGGTGGCGCAGTGGTTAAGAATCCACCTGCCAATGCAGGGGACGTGGGTTTGAGCCCTGGTCCGGGAAGATCCCACATGCCGTGGAGCAACAAAGCCCGTGTGCCACAACTACGGAGCCTGCGAGCCACACCTACTGAAGCCCGCGCGCCTAGAGCCTGTGCTCCACAAGAGAAGCCACCGCAATGAGAAGCCCACGCAACGCAACAAAGAGTAGCCCCTGCTCGCCGCAACTAGAGAAAGCCTCCAGGCAGCAATGAAGACCCAACACAGCCAAAAATAAATAAATAAAAATTTTAAAATTTTAAAATAACAATAGTTGACTTAAACCTCATAAAAAAAGGAAATCCAAACAGCCAGTAAACATGGAAAAGCATACGACTTCATTAAGTAATAAGAGAAAAGTGAGTCAAAACCAGTGAAACTACATGCCAATCAGATTGACAAATACATAAATAAACTTTGGTAGTATCAGGTATTGTAGACCTGGAGTACTATGGGAATCTTATACCCTGCTTATACTGGAGTATAAATCAACACAACTACTTTGGAAAGCATTTAGCACTCTCCATCAACTGAAGGTATATAAATACCCCGTGACCCAGCAGCCCTCACTCCCGCCCTGTATAAATGCACCAGGATAACCGGTACAGCAGGATTCGTGTGCATTATTTGCATTAGCACAAACTGAAAAAAAACACAAATGTCCATTAAGAGTCAAAAATTAAATAAATTATGTGTATTCGTACAGTGGGAAAACTATCAAGCAATAAAATTGAATGAACTAGAGCTACAGGCAGCAATGTGGATGAATTTTTTAAACCAATGTTTAGTGAAAGAAATAAGATAGAAAAGACTTCATATACTGTGATCCTCTACATAAAGTTAGATGTTGACAAAACTAAACTATTTTGTTAGGGATGCATGCAGGTTAAAGGAAAGGATTGTCAAGAAGTGAGGATGGTGTTTAACTGGGAAGAGGGAAGGAGCTTGTGATGAGAAAAGGATATGGGGGGTTTTTGAGATGCTGACAAGTATCAATACTTTCAGATTTGAGTAATGGTTATGTAAGGATTCTCTTTTTATTTGTCACATTGACAGTTTTTTTCTGTGTGCCTCTCACTACGCATATTGTATTTTACAGTTAAAAACCTGTTTAAGGAATCGGTCGCTTCTTGAGTGCTGGATGTGGGAGTGGGATGAGACCATTTCATTTTAAGCCCTTCACTACTGTTTGCGTTCGCATGTTCATTCATTCAGCATTAATTGAATATATTCTATGTACCAAGCACTCTTTTAATTTTATATGTGTTTTAATTCATGTAATCCTCGCGAGAGCTCTGTGATATGGGAGCTTATCTCCATTTTGTAAATGAGGAAGTTGAGACCTAGAGTTACAGAACTTGTCCAAGGTTATATAGCTAATGGGTAGGGCCAGGCCCATTTGCCTCAGAGAATCTGAATTTTAAAAATATAATCTAAAAGAGAATTTAATTACTAATTATAAGCAAAAAAATTGTACATGAAAGAAGATGACAAGTTTTCATCTATCCAGTTAGAGAAAAACATAACAGTCTTCTTTCACACACATACATCTTGTATTGGCAGGGATTTTTCTTATTAAGCAATTATTTATTGACCGTCTACTTTGTGCTAGGCACAGGTGCTGGGGATAAACACTTAATAAAATACACTCCTTTCTTCAAATAACTTGCACTCTAAGTGAGGAAGTAAGCCAACAGTTATAGTAGAGGTTATATACCAAGTGATACATCACTGATGGCAGTATAAAATCTTAGAAATCTTTTGGAAAGAAGTTTGGAGATAGGTACCTCAGTCTTAAAAATGTTCATTTGCTTTGACCTCAAACTCATTTTTATGGATTTATTGCAAGAACGTCATTCTCAGTATGGAAAAAAGCCTTCATGCATAAAAACAGTTGTTTTGTTTTATAATATTGAAAAGTTGGAAAGAATTTAAATGTGTAAAATGGTTAACCAGTAAACCCACTCAGTGGAATATTTTGTAGCCCACAAAAAAAAATCAAGGTTATGAATCCCCTGATTATATGAGAAATGATTTATTTCAATGTTAAATGGAAAAAAGTTGAACATAAAATTTAATATACAATATGATGGGAGCTTTGTCCCAGAAAAGTCACCCTAGCCGGTGTACAGAAGGGAGGAAGGAGAGCAGATGACAGGAAGGAAGATTATTCCAAAGCCTTATCATTAGTCTTACTTAAGTAATAGAATATCAAGCAATTTTACTTTCTAACTTTTTTGGTTCCATACTTCCAAGTAAGGGACATGAATTATTGATACTTTATAGGAGGAGGGTACACTTTTTCACAAAAATTTAACACTGTGTTCTAATTTCCTCCACTAGAGGGAGAAACTATTTCATGTAATTGCACTTTGATGTGCTATTTAGAACCAGTCAGGAATTTTTAGTCTGCTTTCCTCTGACTGTGGTGAGGTTTTTTTGTTTGTTTGCTTATTTGTTTAGAATTTCTTTGAAATCAGTTTTACAAGATTTATTAAACCATTATATTAAAAGCAGAGGAATTTTGCAATTTTTTTCCCGTTTTCACCATTGAAAACTTGGCTGGCTTTAGTAATGAAACATTAAAGAATTTGAAGTTATTAGACTCAAGTTTTTAAATATGTTCTAAATATAAAAATATATGTTCATTGAGCAAATTTTTGAAAACAATGAACAACTTATTGAGGGAAATAAAAGCCACCTCTGCATGTGCACACACCTAATCTTTTGTCTTAAAAAAGTATCAAAATATTTTGCCATGTCACTAAATACTCTTCTACATCAGAGAATTTGATTAAGCTTATGCACCATCTCCCAGGAAAAACGCATAGATATATTTTGAATGTAGAACTCCTGAAGCCCATTCATTAACTCTGGTTGAGACCTCTTGTCATTCTTTTCTTAGTGGCTTCGTAGCACATTCCTACAGACGGTGAGCTGTTTTTCTTTAAACCAGTCCCAATTTGGAGGCTCTGAGCTTTCTTCTAGGGTTTGGTTATAAACAATCTTACGACATCATGTTGGTAGATAAATCTTTGCCCACATCTTTGATTTCCTTAGGGTAAACTCCTGATGTAGGATTGTTGTTAGGTACCAAGAGCTCCTCTCCAGAAAGTGATACCAGCTCCTCTCCCAATGATGGCATATAATAGAGTTCCTCATTCTTTAAGTGATTGTTCAAAGCAGTTAAAATGTATAAATATACCGTACTGTTTTCATAAATATAGGTATTCTGATTGTTTATCGCTGCATAAGAAACCACCCCGAAACAGTGGCCTAAAACAATGACAATCATTTATTTTATTCACGAACCTGGAGGTTGAGTAGAATATTAATTCTTTTACTACACTCCTACTGACTGCAAACAATACCTATTTTACTAGCTCACAGTTCCGTAGGTCAGAAGTCCAGGCACAGCGTGACTGGGTTTCCTGCTCAGATACTCACAGGAACATGTGGGTTCCTTCCTGAGAGTGTTAAAGCACGTGAAATTTAAGTATAAGACATAGAGTCCCAAACGATGGATGTTCACCATAGTCTGTGTGGGTCACAGAGCTGAAATCAAGATGTCAGGCTGGCTGTGTTAGCATCCAGAGGCTCTGGGAAAGAATGGCTCCAGGCTTCTTCGGCTTGCTGGCATAATTCAGATTCTGCAGTTGCAGGACAGAGGTCCCCATTTCCTTGCTGGCTGTCAGTCGGGGGACAGTCTCAGCTCCTAGAGGCCTCTCGCTTGCCTTCCCTGCCACAGCATCGGACTTCTTCAGAGCCAGCAATGGAGAGTCTCCCTCTTGTCCCTTTTGTACTTCAATTCAGGAAGAGTTCAGGTCCTTTTTTTTTTGCGGTACGCGGGCCTCTCACTATTGTGGCCTCTCCCATTGCGGAGCACAGGCTCCGGACGCGCAGGCTCAGCGACCATGGCTCATGGGCCCAGCCACTCCGCGGCATGTGGGATCTTCTCGGACCGGGGCACGAACCCGTGTGCCCTGCATCGGCAGGCAGACTCTCAACCACTGCGCCACCAGGGAAGCACTCAGGTCCTTTTTATGGGGTGCCTGATTAGGTCACATCCACCTAGAATAATCTCCCTATCTTAAAAAATCAACTGATTTTGAACCCTAGTTACATCTGCAAAATCCCTTCACTGCAGCACCTAGATTTAGGGTTTGATTGGATGATTGGAAGGTTTGTGTACTTCAGTAAGTAGGAGTCTTAGGGGCTCTGTTAGAATTCTGCCTATTGCAAGCAGTGTCCCCACTTCAAGGACCTAAGTGTCTTAGTTCTTAAAGCTCATAAGAGAGTTTATCAGTGTTCATTTTATTTTATTGACCTTGGTGATGGGAAGACTACCACCTCCGTGAACGGGAATGGCACCAAGCCTCCTGAGTTCCCAGTGTGGCTCTGCTACAAGGTGGTGTGACCTTGGCTGTTACTCTACTTCTCTGCCTCTGTGTTCCTCATCTGTAAAATAATGTGGAGTTAGTGATCGTTCTTTCCTCATAGGGTTTTATTGGTTTTTTTTTAATAAATTTATTTTATTTATTTATTTTTGGCTGTGCTGGGTCTTCGTGGCTGCTCGCGGGCTTTCTCTACTTGCATTGAGCGGGGGCTACTCTTTGTTGCAGTGCACAGGCTTCTCACTGCAGTGTCTTCTCTTGTTGCAGAGCACAGGCTCTAGGCACACGGGCTCAGTAGTTGTGGCACATGGGCTCTAGAGCATAGGCTCAGTAGTCATGGCACACGGGCTTAGTTGCTCCGCAGCATGTGGGATCTTCCCGGACCAGGGCTCGAACCCTTGTCCCCTGCACTGGCAGGCGGATTCTTAACCACTGTGCCACCAGGGAAGCCCCCCTTAGGGTTTTGATCATTAGATTATTTAATGCCCAGAGAACTCCAGGAACAGTGCTTGACTGTAAATTGCTTTAAAAGTGATTACTTTAAAAAAAATGCTTTTGAATCTGCAGTTATGCAATTCAGTTATGTTACGCATGTTCATTAATAGGATTTCCTACTATAAAGAGACCCACAAATAAAAATAGAATTTTTCTTTCTTGGTCTTAACTTTTTATTTCTGACTTACTATGTTATACGCATATGGCTTTTATGGTGGGCTGCCACAAATTTATGTTGGAAAGAGCAAAGAGTGGGATTTAAATAAATCTTTACTATGCTAATTTGATATATTTTGATAATTCATTTCACTAGCATGGTATGATATTACCAGTAGCAGACTAAAATCTGAGTTCACTTCTGGCTCTGCCCCTAAATCCTGATGAGACCTATAGCTGGAAAGGCTTTTGGATATTATACTATGAATTATCATAATATTTACTCTGTTTAGGAAAAACTGGAGGAGTGCCTAAAGCAGTTAAAGGAGGAAAGAGTAATAAGACTTAAGGCTGATAAACGAGTCAGTGAGGTAAACAAGTTTCTTCTTATACTTTTGAGAGTGTTTTGGTTTTATTTTGATTCGATTTTAAGCCATATACACATAGTTTGTATGTAATATGTTGTAATATGTATATAAAACTGTAATATGTTGCAAATTGGTTGTATCATATGGACTTTTGCATTTACTGGTATTTAGTGATCATATGATCTATATTCCAGAAAGCATATTTTTAAAAATGTGAAAATCTGGTTTTGTGTGTGTGTGTGTGTGTGTGTGTGTGAGCTTTTATATGACATTAGCTTATTTTCTGTTCATGATTCTTTGATTCAAGAAAGCACTTTTTGTGCATATACTGTATATACAGTAACATAAAAGACATGATGAGACTCTCCTGGCAATGAGTTAGGAAAGGGAATCATTTAAATAAATTTAAGATATTGGAAAACTTCTAAGAATACAATGAAAGATAAAAATATATACTATGATAATTACATTAGGTAATGTACATGAAAGCAGGGCATAATCTAAAAAGTTCTATCTAAATATAATTTATCACAGGGTGAGTGTAGGGAGGAATTTTTGAAAGTGCATCCATTGGATTGGCGGGCACTCATTCGATAAATGTTGAGCACCTGCTTATATAAGGCAAAAGGGGCATCATGAACATAACGGCCTTTCTGAGAAATACTGGAGTTGAGCTTATAGGGTTTTTTTTGTTTGTTTGTTTGTTTTTGCGGTACACGGGCCTCTCACTGTTGTGGCCTCTCCCGTTGCGGAGCACAGGCTCCGGACGTGCAGGCTCAGCGGCCATGGCTCACGGGCCCAGCCGCTCCACAGCATGTGGGATCCTCCCGGACCGGGGCACGAACCCGTGTCCCCTGCATCAGCAGGCAGACTCTCAACCACTGCGCCACCAGGGAAGCCCTATAGGGGGTTTTAAGTGCATAGGTTATAAGCGGAAGGGGAAGAGTGCACGGGAGTGAATATTTTGAAGGAGCCAAAGAAAGCATTGGTGACCGTACATTTAATAAATTGGGTTGGGTATGATTTAGGACTTTTAAACGTAAGCATTAGATACTTTGCTCACTAAAGTTAATTCTTAACATTCAGCAGAGTTGTAATATGTTTTGTCCAAATCAGATTCTATATTTCATTTTCTAATTTAAGGGAAACTTAAAGCAGGTAATTTTCTAATGTGGAATGAGGCTCCAATATGTTTTTAACCAGTTAGAAATGTGATCTTTTGTGAAAGATCATTAATAAAATGATAACTTTGGTTTATTTATATACCACCTAAGTGTTGTATAGGAAACTTTGTTGGGTGCCTGTGGGTTTTGGTTATTATGTGATGCGGTCTCTGTCTTTACTGGTGGAGAATTAGGTTAGTTACAAATTAATTACATTTTGAGTGTTTTAGTTTTGTTCCTTGAAAGTAGACAAGGCTACTTTTGATGACAATGAGAAAAAATCATGTCAGACATTTTCAGTTTTCTTTTATAGCTGGAACATGAAAACGCCCAGTTAAGAAATATAAATTTCTCTTTGTCTGAAGCCCTTCATGCACACTCATTGACAAGCATGATCCTGGATGATGAAGGTGTTTTGGGCAGCATTGAGAATTCTTTTCAGAAGTTCCACGCTTTCTTGGATCTCCTTAAAGATGCTGGGTTAGTTCATTTCTCTTCATGGTGTTCTTCTCTTTGCGACTATAATGGTAGTTTGCTGAGGAACTGGAGCAGTTTTCATCACTTCCATGGGCATATTTAGTATAATTATAGGTAATATAGTTGACTTTTTTAAATGAGGAATTAAATTTTTTAAGAACTGCAAATAGGGGAGCCTGCTTTGGTAGAGTGGGGAGCCCATTATAGAGGAGTAACCTGTAGACAGAGTAATTAGTAGGTACAGTTTTTTGTAAAGACTAAACTGAAGGCAATTTTCATTGAAAATATTTGGGGATGGATAAGAATATTCCTATCTTTCACTTATTTGCTTGTTTGATAAGTTTAAATTAAAGTTATTTTTGTCTTAGACATAAAAATTACTATTAATCTGCAGAGAAGATATAGGTCAGTGGTTCTCAACTGGGAGCAATTTTGCTGAAAGAGGGAAGTGGAGATTGATAGTTGATGGAGTAGTGTTTGGTCAGTGAATGAATTGGTGTTGGGAAGGAAGGAACAAACACATTCTTGGAAACTGGAGGAAAGGTGGTAAAGAGGTGTGGGAATGGAGGTGTGACAGGCAGTGGACGAGGTGCGTGGTAGATGTTGAAGCTGCTAGTGAGACAGTATTTAAAATGGAGGGGTAATAGGTAAGGAGATGGGGTATGTCCTAGAGGAGGAATCTGGAAAGGGCTGAGAATTTGGGGGAGAGGCTTGTAGTCTGGAGTAGGATGCTGACTTTTACTATTTTAGAAGTATTTCATGATTGTAGGTCTGGGGAAATCTAAACTGCTCTTCTGTGATTATAATAACCTTTGTCTTTTCTCCTTTCCTCCTCTGGTCCAGGCTTGGGCAGCTGGCCACAATGGCTGGTATAGATCAGTCAGATTTTCATTTACTAGGTCGTCCCCAGATGAATTCTGCTGTTAGTAGTCCACCTAAAGAAGACAAGAAGGCACTTGAAGAAGAAAAATCAGAATCAAAGCAGAGTGCCCCAGGACAAATGCAAAATATCCAAGTAAGTGGACAGAACAGCACTTACTGATTCTAAGAGTGATTAGCAAAAAGGAAATAACCAGGTCAGGGAGAAAACAATAATGATCAGTCTCTAATAGTTCACATGCTTGGGAACTAGAAGACTCTGGAGTCCTTTCCAAATCTGAGCTTAGTAGTAAATGTGTGCCCATTTCATGATACTGTATTGTTGTAAATAAGAAAACTGGAAGTTCTTTAGAAAATTTATGAGTTAAAGCAAACTATCCTTAATGAAGAAAGAAAACATTAGAGAACATATTCCAAATTTTAAATTGTATAGATGTCTATTCTATTCATATTTTATCTAGGTTTCTATTTGTATGCAGTCAGCTTACAATGAAGGAACACTAATGAAGGTATACGTACTGATATAGATAATTTTTCAAATAAGTAATCCAGACATAGCTAATAGGTAACATATTATAGTGACTCCCCTGGTCATGGGATTGGGAGGGGAAACCTGTCACCTCTTCCTTCAGCCTCACTTGGAGCCCCCTTCTCCCACCTCAGCCAATCTCAGACTGGTCTTGGGAACTGAAAGCTTGAGAACACAGTCTGTTCACAAACTATATACTGTTTACATGTGCCTGGAGGATAGAAAAGAAATTAATTTTCTTACAAAGTAGGGTTTATTTTTAGTGAGGGAAAGGAAATGGGTAATAACTACCCCAGCCACCAAAGTCTGAAAATATAGCGAACATAGCCTTGGATATAGCTAGGTTAAGTTGAGAATCACTTGGCAAGATATAATTAGAAAGAAACTGGCTCTGAAATCTTCTGAATAATCAATTGACTGTCTTAATAATAATATCGCAGAGTAACATTGAAGTTTTGAACTCTACTTTTTAATGGTTGGCTTTGTGCATCACTGAATTTTTGTCTTGTCTTTTGTTTTTCCTTCCAGTTTCAGAAAATTACAGGTGATGCTAGGATTCCTTTGTCTCTCGACTCCTTCCAGGTCCCAGTCTCTACTCAGGAGGCCTTAGAAACTTCCAAAGATAACCTGGAGTTCCCAGTCACAGAGCAGCGGCAGGAGTCTTTTGAAGATTTCATTGCTAGAACATGTCCTCCTTCAGCAGACGTCATTTCTGAATCTGGAAGTCAAAGAAAAGAAGAGGAATTACCTAGAAATAGCAGGTCTTCTTCAGAGAAAATGAGCAGAGCATAATATACCAAAAACTACTCTGCTAAGAAACAACCTGGGAAGGACCTGCATTCCTGCTCTGACTCACCTGTAAAGCAGAAAAGCAAAGGAATTGGGCAAAATAATTCTTTGCTTCATGAACCAACTAGAAGTGAGTCTTCGAAAAAACACATTTCTGTTAAGAAAGAGAGTAGAATAGTGACTGTTTCATCAAAGACAACTAAAAGTAAACTCAGTCTACTAGAACATTCTGAAAGTGATACTCTTGGATCTGATTTTGAATTTCAAGAAAGCATCCACACTCTATCACGCCTAACATAAGTCTAAATCTTTTAAAATTATGTTTTTACCTTCAAATTTTAATAAATTACTTGTGTTTTTAGTATAGCATATGGTATTTTAAAATACTTGACTGGAAGCCATTAGAGAAAGATTTATCTATACCTTTTTATTATAATGAAAGTTTGGGTGTATTTTTCCTTGTGACAGTTTGCACCATTCTTCAGCTAGTGTTTACTGAGGGCTTCATATGTACAGTACTTTTCTGGGTGCTATTGCTTTCAGCAGTGAACAAAAAAAAGCCTTTACTCTCCTGGAACTAACACTCTGGTGGGAGAAAACATAAACAACAAAGCAGGGTAAGGGGTAAAAAGAGATGGGAATAATAAATGGAATAGTTTTAACATTTGGTTAACTGTCAAACTATTATAAATCGTACGGCCAGAAGCCATTGACATATTTTAATTCACAATAACCAGAGAGCATCAAACAATTTACCAAGGCACTTAACCGTGTTTATGGATTACAGCAATGCTCTGGGGTAGGGAACTGTTACCATCCCCATTTACAGATGAGGAGTCTGAGGAGACATTATGTGAGTTGCCCAGAATTACACAGCTGTAAGTGGGAAGCTGGGATGTGACCGGAACCCATGCTCTTTTTTTTTAATGTATGGACTTTATTATGTTTCATTTGTTTCTGATTTATGTGATTTTTTTTTTAAAGATTTTTTTTGATGTCGGCCATTTTTAAAGTCTTTATTGAATTTGTTAACAGTATTGCTTCTGTTTTATGTTTTGGTTTTTTGGCCGCACGGCGTGTGGGATCTTAGCTCCCCGACCAGGGATCGAACCCTCACCCCCTGCATTGGAAGGCGAAGTCTCAACCACTGGACCACCAGGGAAGTCCCCCTTATGTGATTATTTTTATGGCAGTTTTTTAAAATTTTATTTTTTATTGACGTATAGTTGAATTACAGTGTTGTGTTAATTACTGCTGTATAGGAAAGTGACTCAGTTATACATTTATATACATCCTTTTTCATATTCTTTTCCATTACGGTTTATCACAGGATATTGAATATAGTTCCCTGTGCTATGCAGTAGGGTCTTTTTGGTTTTTTTTAAATACATCCACTTTTTTTTTAATAAATATATTTATTTATTTTTCATTTTTGGCTGCACTGGGTCTTTGTTGCTGCGTGCGGGCTTTCTCTAGTTGTGGTGAGCGGGGGCTACTCTTCGTTGCAGTGCACAGGCTTTCTCATTGCCGTGGCTTCTATTGTTGTGGAGCACGGGCTCTAGGTACATGGACTTCAGTAGTTGTGGTACGCGGGCTTCAGTAGTGACTCACGGGCTCTAGAGCAAAGGCTCTGTAGTTGTGGCGCACGGGCTTAGTTGCTCCGTGGCATGTGGGGTCTTCCTGGACCAGGGCTCGAACCTGTGTCCCCTGTATTGGCAGGTGTATTCTTAACCACTGCACCACCAGGGAAGTCCCATGTAGGACCTTTCTGTTTATCCATCCTGTATATACACCAGTTTGCATGTGCTAATCCCAAACTCCCAATCCAATCCTCTCCCACCCCCTCCCCCTTGGCAACCACCAGTCTATTCTCTATGTCCCTGGTTCTGTTTCTGTTTCACAGATAAGCAGAACCCAGGCTGTTAATTACGTTGTTATCCTGTTTCCTTGTTAAGAGAGGAAGGGTTTAAGGAGGGCATCGAGAGAGAAGCCAGTGAGCACTAGAAGTGCAAAACAGTGGGGCTGTCAGAAAGCACACCTGTCTCCTTCCCCCATCGTGAGCAGAATTTTTAAACGGCAGAGTATGTAAGAGTATGTGATGACACATCTCTGGATTAAATTATGTCTCCCTGATAAACATGCACAGATAAGTCTTTAGTTCAGCCAGACTGAAAGGTGAGATCAGAGAAAAGCTGGAGTGTCAGATTTCTTCTAGAAGGTCCTGCCTGATTGTTACTAAGAGGGCTACTACAGTTTAGTTCATTAGTCATGGATTGAGTGTTAGAGGAGTGAAACATTGACCAAGATGTAGCGTTGGCCCTTTAGCAGTGGAGTGAGAGGGGAAGACGCTCAGCAGATGTCTCATCCTGCACGTGACATGCTATGACGGGCATATTCAGGGCGTTTGGTCAGTGTTTGTGGAAGAAGAGGGGGAGCTGTGAGGCAAAGAAAAGTCATCGAAAGAGGCAGTCCCTAAGCTAAGTCTTAAAGGACTCGTGAAAAACTGGTGAGTCAGCCGGTGAAGGGAAAGGACACTCAAGGCAGAGAGGACAGCGGAAGTCCAGAGCCGTGAGTGTGCGGGGGGGGTGTCACGGAGCCACAGGCTCAGGCTCTGGAGGATCAGTGCAGTGTCCCCAGGCAGTGGCAAGTGCCCCTAAAGGAGGCCGCGAGGAGGAGAGGGGGTCTTAACCACCCACGTGCGTGGAGCTGGCTTCCTCAGAAAACAGCTCAGAATGGAAAGCACAAGTTCAGGTGGCATTTTAGACCACTGACGTCAGTGTGGATGAGGAATTTGAAGAAGCCTGGAGACAGTTATGCCCCACTCTTCTGAGGAGCAGTGTTTTCTCTTTTCAAGTGGGACTTTCACGCTGCCACCTCCTCTCCTGTCCCTACTGAAAGGTCTATAGGCCGGCAGAAGGGAGAACCTGGCTTAAGTAAAGTTAACCAGGTTTCTTTACTGTACAGCTTCTCGGGGCTGCTGTAGGCTAGTGTTCATTCTGGATCATCACAGCAGGCGTGTGGTACACAGCCATCCTCAAATATATTTGATTGTAGAGTCCTTTTTTAATAGAAGTGTCTAACAACTGGTTCCACCAAACAGCAATTTGGTAACTTCTAGACCAGGTAATAGCAAGAAGAAAGGGGTCTGAAATAAGGTATAGATGAAGGGAGGAAATAAGTTCTAATTTTATTTCGAAAATTACAAGCAAGCCTTGGTCTTGGGAAGTAAGGAAGAAGTAGGAGGCGGAGGCTGGACCCCCATCTGTGTGACTAAGGTTGGGTGGTGGTATCATTGAGTTTGGAAATAGGGAATAAAGAACTGAATTGGGGAAAAGACTTTACTTCTGGACATGTTGAATTTTAAAGCACCTGTAGAATTCAGGAGATTAACTGGTAGATAACTGGATATGCATGTGAAGACATGGAAAGATAAAAATTTGAATGTCATCAGCACATATAAGCAGTCATTAAAATCATGAAAATGGATGAGATTTCAGAGAATTGTGGGTACTGTCAAAGTTTAGGTAATAAGCAGAGAAAGAATTTTGGGAAGGAGAGAGGTGATAGAATTTCAAGAAGGAGGAAGTGGATGACAGTGTCATACTTCAGAGACTGTAAGTGTCCATTGGATTTGGGCAGTTAGGTCCCCAGTGACCTTAGAGCAGTTCAGTGAAGTGGTGGACAAGAAAGCCAGATTGCAATAAGTTGAGGGTGTAGAGCTGCCTGTGGCGGCCAGGCAGGGCTAGTGAAGACAGTGGGAATAGGCTACTCTGAAGGAGTTTGGATGAAAAGAGAAAATAATTAGCAAAAAAGAATTTTTTAGAGTGAGAAGGACTTATATTTTATATGTTGAAATGAAGGAACCAATAAAGGAGATCCTGAAGATGTAGATAAGTAACTTAGAGAATTGGGGAAACATGGAAATATGGATAAGAAAAAAACCTTGCACAGTATATAAAAAGCACTTATATCCTTCGAGTTGGATGGATACTGGTAAGTTTGGGAGGAAATAGAGGTAAGAAGAGATAGAAGTTAAATGAGTTTATACTGATAGCCTCAGTTTTCTTTGACACAGATTTTTCAGAGACATATATACACATACATAATTATAGTTTTAAAATTCATATTTACATGTTTTATTGATCATTTGAAGTGATTCCATTAAAAATTATAAATATGGATACTTTGCTGCTTAATAAGTACAATTTCAGTACTTCATTAAACTTTCAATACTCAACCTAAAGCAATGTCACTTAATTGAAATGAAATATTTTCATTTGGGTTAGAGTTTATGAGCATGTACCTTTACTGAGAAATTACTGTATACCTTTGCTGAGTGTTTACCAGAGCATACGCAATCTATGCAAACAGGAATTCTGTTTTATTTTTAAACAGTGTCAGATGTGATACAGTAGCAAAGAGCTTGTCATCTTGCCCTAAATATGCCATAATTACTTTTGGTCAAAAATTACTGTTGTATGCATACCCAATACTAAGGCCAGGAATCAGTCTAATTTCAAATGGATATTTACAAAATAATCCCTAATCTCAAAATAGTAACACTTGATTTTCAGAAGATCAGCAAGATGGTTAATTTTTTAGAAGATCCTGATTATAAACTACATACGAGAACTTATGGTTTAACATGGATCACTGAACACATTCTTTTACTCTTCCAGAGTCCCATTGAAATGACTGGAGAAATATTAAAACAAAAATAAATTAATAGCAGAGTTGGAAAACCAGAAAATGAACAATGTGGACTTCCTAGAAGATAAAGAGCAGATTATTGAAAGATGAGTTAATTGAAGAGTGGAACAGCTAAGCCATTCCACTTCCTCTTTGTGGAGTACCTAATTATGGAGTTTGCCACCAAGCTCAGGCTAAGAAAGCAGCTCTCTGAAGTGGGGGTCCTGACACAGGAAACACTGGGATTGGAGAACAAGGGCATTATCCAAAATGACTACAAGCAGGAACTGAAGATAAGCTGCCACACTTCTGGTTACGGTGACCTGCCACTCCCTTTATAATCACCAGAGTGCCTATAATCAGAATTTGTATTCATTGAAAGTGAACCAGAATTCTCATTTGGCTGAGGAAAAGCACTTCAAACCGTAGTCTTAGGCCCTCATCTATAAATATGCCAAGAATCATCAAATTTGAAGAAAACCACTAACATAAAAGGAGACACGAAATTAAAACAAATTAATCTGTTCAAGAAAGTAGTTACTAGAAGAAACAGAAGAAGTTTAAAAATTAATACAATTAGGATCTTCAAAGAGTCATGGGGATGTTGCATCCATAAAGAATAGGATGCTAGGAAAAAGATATTTAGTTTTTGGAAATTAAAAATACGATTGTGGGGCTTCCCTGGTGGCGCAGTGGTTGAGAGTCCGCCTGCCGATGCAGGGGATACGGGTTCGTGTCCCGGTCTGGGAAGATCCCACATGCCGTGGAGCGGCTGGGCCCGTGAGCCATGGCCGCTGAGCCTGCTCGTCCGGAGCCTGTGCTCCACAATGGGAGAGGCCACAACAGTGAGAGGCCCGCCTACCGCAAAAAAAAAAAAAAAAAAAAAAATACGATTGTGAAAACAGAACATTCAGAAGATGGACTAGATAGCAGAATAGATTCAGTTGAAGCTTGAATTCATGAAATGGAAGCTCTGATTGAGGGATCCCCTTAATATGCATTGCAAAGGGATGAAAGATAAAAGTTATGAAAAAGAAGTGAGACTCCTAGAAGAACACGGGAGTTGGCATACAGTAAGTGCACAAATATTTGTTGTATGAGATAGTGCAGATATCAGTATGAGCAATGAATCCATGGAAGATTTTAAATCAAAGGAACTGATGATGCCATGTGATCTGTCTTTCCCCTTTATAATCACCATGGATGCTTATAATAAGGAAAAATCTGTGTAAATATTATGCGTATGTAAAAATGAAGTGAGCTAAAATTCTAGGCTTTAACATGAATGGAGGCAGGGCAGGATATAGAAAGTGGAACAGTATTCAGGATCTCGTCTTATTCAAGGCAAGAATATAGTGTTTACCTCTAGGTGTTGATAGAAAAATATATTTAAGTATATTTGAAGTGAAAGGCATATCAGTAGGGATAGGTTATGTGACGATACTTCAGCCACAAGCCTGAAATCTTAGTGACTTAAAGCAACATTGGTTTATTTGTGCTCATTCTGTATGCGTTTGGCAGATTGGCTAGAAGCCCTACTCCATATCCCCCTCAACCTGGGAGCCAGCTGACAAAGCATCACTATTTGAAACATTGCTTGTTACAGTATCCAAGCAAAAATAGATTGTGATGCAACATACCCTGACTTAAAGCTTCTGCCTAGATGGACCGTGTGTCACTTCTCACATTTCATTGGCCAAAGAAAATCACATGGCCATGGCTGAATTCAACTGAGTAGGGAAGTGCAGACTTACTGTGTGCCAAGACAAGGAGAGAGAGAAGCAAATATATGTCAACAACTTTAATAGCCCCCAAACCACCAGGAAAGGGGGGATGGAATTTAAAAATCCAAGAAAAGGCAGGAAAGAAGAAACAAGATAAATAGGAACACACACAAACGCACACATACAGACGGTAGCAAGACCAAATGCTTTTCTCACAATAAATGTAAATTAAATTCTGGAATTCCTTAAGCTTGAGTAAAAAAAACAATCCAACTATGTGCTATTTGCCAAAAAAAAGTCTAAAAGACTTTCATGGATTATAAAGAAGTAAACGAGCATACCAGGCAGATGCTAACAAAAGTGTATGA
The DNA here is from genome assembly GCF_000442215.2 of Lipotes vexillifer. Taxonomy (NCBI): domain Eukaryota; kingdom Metazoa; phylum Chordata; class Mammalia; order Artiodactyla; family Lipotidae; genus Lipotes; species Lipotes vexillifer. The sequence continues at coordinate 137,341 of NW_006792406.1, forward strand.
GACTATGTTAACCTCAGAATAAACAATAAATAGGACTCAAGATGAAAACCATTAAGTGGGAGAAAGTAAAAGCATTTCTCTTCGGTTGATAAAAAGTATAGTTTTGCAGAAAGGTTATTTGAAATCAGATCTGCAATCTAAAAACTCACTGTCAAAATGTATAGAGCAAAAACAGAAATACAAGGAAAAGTGAGCAAACCAATTATGAGAGAGACTTTAACACATCTCTCTCCCAAATCAGTGGATCTACTGCTACTCACTAAATAAGAAAATACTGACAAAACCAAGGGCTGGTGAGGATGCAAAGTAACTGAAATTCTGGTGGAAACAAAATGATGTAGTCCCTCAAAACAGATTGGCAGTATCTTTAAACATAAATACACCAGCAGTTTCAAAAGTTACGTGAAAACTTATGTTCATGTAAAAACATGTACGTGGTGTTTATAGCAGCTCTATTCATAATCATCAAAAAGTCTTCCTAAAGGTGGATGGATAAACAAATGATGGTGTGTCCACACAATGGAATACTACTCAGCAATAAAAAAGAATAAATTATTAATACATATGTCAACTTGGATGAATCTCAAAGTCATATGCTAAGTGAAAGAAGCCAAAAGGTTACATCTTGATGTAATCTCAAAAGATACATACTTTATGATTCTATTTATGTAATATTCTTTTTTTTTCGGCTGCATCGGGGCTTAGTAGCGAGATGTGGGATCTTCGCCAGGGCGTGCGGGCTTCAGAGCGCGTGGGCTCTGTAGTTTGCGGCACACGGGCTCTCTAGTTTAATTGTGGTGCATGGGCTTAGTTGCCCCACGACATGTGAGATCTTAGTTCCCCGACCAGGGATTGAACCCATGTTCCCTGCACTGGGAGGCGGATTCTTAACCACTGGACCACCAGGGAAGTCCTATTTATATAATACTCTTGAAAAGGCAAAATGATGGTGATAAGAGGCTAGATGAGTGGCTGTCACGGGTTGGGGTGGGAAGGTTTGGTTACAAAGAGGCTGTGCAAGGGAGTTTCTTTCAGTGATGAGCTGGTCCTTGTTCTGGTTGTGTTGGTGGTAACATGAATCCATACTTAAGTTAATTTAAGGGAACTGTACCTCCCCCCCAAAAAAGCATCATTTTTACTGTATAATAATTGTAAAACAAAAATCTCAGGCCCAGCCCCCTCCCATCAGTAGGTTAGGAGAGGGAAGATACATAAATATTTTGTATCCATCATGAATTCAAAACATTCTTTATATTTTCTATCCATCAGGAATACAAAATGTTTTCTTGGAAAAGTTATGAACTGTTTATAAAAGGGATTCATGTAAGGGTAAAAAAGTACAGAATGCAGACCTGTTTGCTTTCATAATATAATAAAACCAATAAAAGGCTTGTCCACTTGGAAATTTTTAAATTACCTTTTAAATAACTCATTTATAGGGGAATTCAAAACAAATTACAAACTATTTAGAATTAGTAAAAAGCTACTTCTCAAAACCTACAGGATTCTACCAAATCAGGAGTTAGAGGAAATTTTGTAGATTTTATTTTTCTGGGAGTAAGAAAACTGAAAAGAGGTGAAATAACAATTTAACTTTAGAAGCTAGAAAAAATGATGAACTAGAAGAAAGACACGAGGAATTTTAAATGTTAAAAGCAGAAATTAATAAAATAGCAAAAAATTTTTGATCAATGAAACTAAAAAGTTTTTAAAATAAAAACTAATAAAAGGCAAACCTTTGGAAAATATGACAAAGAAAAATAGCTAGCATTAGGAATAATTTTTAGAAAGATACCTACAAATAGACTTTTTAATTTCAAGGGAGTACTGTTTATAATCTACTCCTGATATGGTTGTATAACTTCATTCCAATAATTTTGAAAGACTAGATGAAATGTGATAACTTAAAAAAAAATAGAGATTCTAAAAATTGGCAAAAGATAGAAAATGTAAATAGACCAAACATCTTAGAAGAAATTGAAAGAGCAGTATGAAACTTTTTTTTAATATAATTTTATTTTATTTATTTATTTTTCACTGTGTTGGGTCTTCGTTGCTGCGCTCAGGCTTTCTCTAGTTGCAATGAGCAGGGGCTACTCTTCGTTGTGGTGTGCGAGCTTCTCGTTGTGGTGGCTTCTCTTGTTGTGGAGCACAGGCTCTAGGCTTGCGGGCTTCAGTAGTTGTGGCTCGCAGGCTCAGTAGTTGTGGCTCACAGGCTTAGTTGTTCCACGGCACGTGGGACCTTCCCGGACCAGGAATTTAACCTGTGTCCCCTGCATTGGCAGGTGGATTCTTAACCACTGTGCCACCAGGGGAGTCCCTGAAACTTCTTTTTAAAAGGCAAATACTATTAGGCACATCTTTAAAGAACACATTTATTCGTAAACCATTGCAGAGGATAGAAAAAAGACATAAAACTTCCTAATTCGTTCCATGTGGTTAGCATAATCCTGATACCAAGACTGCACAAATAAAACAAAGAAAAGTATAGGCCAGTCTGAACAGAAGTGCAGAATCACTGTGGCTCACTAACAGGTTAAAGAATACCATATCATCTTCAATGCTAAAAAAAAGCATTTGATAAATTCAACATCCTCTGATACTCAGCAATCTAGAAGTAGAAGGAAACTTTCTTAGCATCCCATCTTGCTGACTCAGAAAGAAGACAAAAATAGTACTAAAAAGTAAACTCGATGGAAAGTGAGACAGCTATGGTTGTAAAGTTTTTTTGGACAAAAAGAAACCTTGTAGTTACCTACTGGCATGCTGTTGCAACAATGAGAAAGCTTGTTAAAGAGGCAGGGCACACCACCAACACCGCAGTATCAAAAGCTTCTATATACACTGGCAGTAACCAATTAGGAAATGCATGGTGGAAAAGAATGCATTCTCTAGAAAAGGTCAGCAGAAATCTAAGGCCTATGTGAATTTTAAAAATCTATAATGAACGGTATAAAAGGAAACCCCCAAAATGGAGAGGCATGCCACATTTCTGTATGAGAAAACCTAACATAAAAAAGGTCAGTTCGGGCTTCCCTGGTGGCACAGTGGTTGATAGTCCGCCTGCCGATGCAGGGGACACGGGTTCGTGCCGCGGTCCGGGAAGATCCCACATGCCGCGGAGCGGCTGGGCCCGTGAGCCATGGCCGCTGAGCCTGCGCGTCCGGAGCTTGTGCCCCGCAACGGGAGAGGCCACAACAGTGAGAGGCCCACGTACCGCAAAAAAAAAAAAAAAAAAAAAAAAGTCAGTTCTATCAAATTAACATAAATTCAAAGCAATTTCATATAATCATAGCAAGGTTTTTAAATAGCTATAACAATATAATTATAAAGATCATCTATAAGACAGCGCACGAAACAATTTGTGCTATCAAAGTAATCCATGGAGCCAGAGTAAATGAAATAGTGCACTATAAGCACAGGAACAATCAAATAGGTTAAAGGCACAGAACAGAGAATCCAGGAACAGAGCAGTATATATACATATGGGAATTTAGTATTTGGAAATGGCATTATAAATAAGTAGGGAAGAGTTGAACTATTCAGTAAGTGATGTTGAGATTATTTACTACTTGGAAAACATTTTCTTCTTTCATACCATGGACCAGAAATGAAATCCAGATGAATTAAACATGGAAACATAAAAAAAAAGAAGGAAATATTGGAAAAAATCTCTAATAAATGGGTGAGGAAGGCCTTCCTAATCAAGACACAAAGCCCAATATCCATGAAAGAAAAAAAAAAAACAACTGATAGATTTGATTACCTTAAAAAAAAAAAAAAACAACTGATAGATTTGATTACCTTAAAAAAAAAAAAAAACTCCAGTACACAACTATAAATAGGAGACAAAAGATTGGGGGATTATGTGAAATATAACAAAGTTAAAGATCCTTAATATAAAAGCACCTAGAAACCAAACAAAAGATGAACAAAAGATATAAAAATATTTTTATAAAGAAGAAATATAAACAAACATGTATAAACTTTCAACTTCATAAGCAGTCAGAAATTAAAATGAATACCATTTTCCCATCCCTTGAAAAGGCAGATATGAAAGGATTGGTAATAACTAGTGCTGGACATAATGAGCACTCTGTCATTGTTGGAGAAAGTATAAATTCATGTAGCTTTTCAGGTGGACAATTTGTCAGTGTATATCAATATTTAAAAGGTGTCTAGCCTCTGATTTAACAGCTCTGACTGTAGGCATCCAACCTGAAGAAATCTTCACGCAAGTCCTAGGAGTCAGGTATAAGCATGTGTATTGAAACATTTTTTGAAATAATAAAAAATTTGAAAGAAGATTGTACATAAATGAAGAAATTGTTGAAATAATACATACCAACTTCTACCATGCACTACTCTGCAGCAGATAAAAACAGCTCTATGATGTGGACATAAAAATATTCCTAAGTGATATGAAAAACAAGTTGCACAATAATACTGAAACGCACACTCCTGTTTACGTTTATAGGGTTACGAACCCGTTTACATATATATGGCATGTGTGTGTCTGTGCGTGTCTAGAAAAACGTCTGTAGTAATGCATATCAAGATGTTGACGGTTTCCTCTGCCCAAGGCACTAGGATTGGGAGAGAAGGAATGAAAGGGGCCTTTATGTAATTTACTTCATTTACTTCTAGGTTATTTGGGTTTTTTAATAAGCATATTTTTATGGATGACAAGTAATTTTCATTATCACAGAAAACTTGGAAAATGCAAATATATAATCTCTGGTACCGTATGTCCTATGTCCACTTATTTTTCAAAATGTGTCTTTCCTAATATCTCTGTAGAAAATGAGCTTTACTGTGTAACCTCCTCTCAGAGCTTTGGACCCCTGAGGTGTTCCTACGTAATAGTGTATTCAAACTTTTTTTTAAAAGCCACAACCCAGAGTAAAAATTGTATTTTATGCAAAAGGAAAGGTAATTGTCCTGGCCCAAACCTACCTGTGAGCACACGTAATGAATGGAACATTTCACCAGACAGTTCTTACTGTACTTCTAGTGACTCACTGTGTTCTTTTCTATTGCATTCCTCTAAAGAGAGTTGTGTTTGCAACCTGCTAAGTGGGTTTCACAATCCACTCACTAGTGGATCATGTCGTACAGTTTGAAAACACTGGCTAGAGTGCTTCAGACATTTGCTGTGTCTGTTGCTGACAAAACTGCTGCACGGAGAACCCAAGTCTTTCCCCCATTTGCTTTGTTATTTTATGGCTGAAAGTCCTTCTCCATTTGTGCATTATTACTTCCAAAGCCCAGCTTTTTTGAGCTCTTTAACTCCCAATAGTCTTAGGGTAATTTACATTAGATTCCCCTTTTAAATGCCCTTTTGTTATACTGAAAGCTTGAGTTTTCAAATTGACACATCTACAGGAGGAGTCTAAAATATAATTTGGTCAAAGAGTTTTAAAAAACAAGAGGACAAGTGCCCTGTGACTTCAGGCAACCACTTGGTTTGGGTGGCTGGCTGCTCGCTGGCACATCATGTACTACAGGGTTGAAAGGGCTTGACCTAAGGCCCATGCTCTCTTCGTACAGTTTGTAAGTTTTAAACCAGTGTGAATTCAAAAAAACAACAACAAAAAACCAAGCAGTTTAGACATAGGTAAGGATACCTATATACCAAATAATTATTAACTTTGTTCCTGAGAGATCAGTGAGGATTAGTTGGGTTATTTAATGTCTTGGAAAGATAGTCGTCAAAGTCCTTGAAATGTAGAGGAAGTTTTTCTCTCTTAAAAAAAAAAATGGAAAACAAAAAGCAAACCTTCACAAAATCTCTTCAAAAAATTTTTATTGATTTATAGTTGATTTACATTGCATTAATTTCTGCTGTACAGCAAAGTGATTCAGTTATATATATTCATTTTTATATTCTTTTCCATTATGGTTTATCACAGGATGTTGAATACAGTTCCCTGTGCTATACAGTAGGACCTTGTTGTTTATCCTCTGGAGGTTAACCTTTAACTTTAGGTTAAAGCGTTAGGCCTAAGACTCTCAGTTGTCCGTGCCTTTTGAGTATTTCCTTTCAAACAGGACAAGGATCGAACTTTCCACTAACCTGAGGTAAATCTCCACAGCTTACAGAGACATTATAGTCATCTAGGGTTTCTCCATGTCTGGTTGACTTGAAACCCATAATTCTTTTTTTTTTTTTTTTTTACATCTTTATTGGAGTATAATTGCTTTAAAATGGTGTGTTAGTTTCTTCTTTATAACAAAGTGAATCAGTTATACATATACATATGTTTCCCATATCTCTTCCTTCTTGCGTCTCCCTCCCTCCCACCCTCCCTATCCCACCCCTCCAAGCGGTCACAAAGCACCGAGCTGATCTCCCTGTGCTATGCGGCTGCTTCCCACTAGCTATCTACCTTACGTCTGGTAGTGTATATATGTCCATGCCTCTCTCTCGCTTTGTCACAGCTCACCCTTCCCCCTCCCCATATCCTCAAGTCTATTCTCTAGTAGGTCTGTGTCTTTATTCCTGTCTTACCCCCAGGTTCTTCATGACACTTTTTTTTTCTTAAATTCCATATATATGTGTTAGCATATGGTATTTGTCTTTCTCTTTCTGACTTACTTCACTCTGTATGACAGACTCTAGTTCTATCCACCTCATTACAAATAGCTCAATTTCGTTTCTTTTTATGGCTGAGTAATATTCCATCGTATATATGTGCCACATCTTCTTTATCCATTCATCCGGTGATGGACACTTATGTTGCTTCCATGTCCTAGCTATTGTAAATAGAGCTGCAATGAATATTTTGGTACATGACTCTTTTTGAATTATGGTTTTCTCAGGGTATATCTGCCCAGTAGTGGGATTGCTGGGTCATATGGTAGTTCTATTTGTAGTTTTTTAAGGAACCTCCATACTGTTCTCCACAGTGGCTGTATCAATTTACATTCCCACCAACAGTGCAAGAGGGTTCACTTTTCTCCACACCCTCTCCAGCATTTATTGAAACCCATAATTCTTATCTACAATGAAAAGATGCCTCTTACCTATTTCTCCATCTCCCCCATTCTCCCTTGAAGGAGAGTCAAATGCCTTTGGCCTTGGGTTACAGAGCCTTGGTCTTGCAGGTCGTTTGCCTTCTAAGTCTGTGACAGCTTTCATTGCTGCTCCTGTCCTGCAGGCTGCTCTTCATGTCACAGGCCTTGCCAGTGATGTTAGCACCACAGGCCTCCCTTCTTGGAGAAATTAGAAACAGCTTAATTTCTTCAGGGACTGCAGAGTCCCGTGTGGAAGAGGCAAGGTGCTTGCTAGAGCTGGGCAAGTCTTACCTCAAAGCAGGCAGAGATGCCTGTTTGCAGTGGGTCTCCTCTTGATGGTTTTCAGGAGAAGCGGCTTCTCAGGAGAGCTGCCACCGTGGCACACAGGCCTCAGCCTGCCTTGGACTTCCACCAGACAAGGAGAGGGCCCCATGGCAGCAGGACTGACCCCATGAGAGTGCGTTTCTCCCAGTTGAGTTTAAGTTCATAAGTTACAGACTCCAGACAACTGGCCAAGGGAGTGACAGCCTGGAGAGCCTGAAGCCAAGATTGTTCTGCAGTGCAAGCAGCTGTGGAAGGAGCCAGACTCTATCGCCATCGCTGAATGAGACCCTCTGACTGACCCTGAACCAGAAAGGAATTGGGCAGGAAATAATTGTGGACTTTTAATTTCTCTAGAGCTCAACCTTCAAGAGAAAGGATATTTATTTTGGGGGGACTTTAATTCCTTTCTGAGAATTTAATAATGTGAGGCATTTCATATAGTTCAAATCAGGGCATTTTAATATTGCTGGCATTTATTATTTGGAGTTGTTTCATGACTTCATTTGAGTTCCTTGCATAATCTCCAGTGAGCTATATTGAATGTCCTCCCTGGGAGAATGTGAAATGGAAGACAGATTGGGAAATGAATTTTCAGGCTAGGCCATGGATAGCCTCGAGTAAATTTAATTGGTGTTTTGTGCAGACCCACTTCAGAGCCTTCAGGTCCCATAGCTGACCTCGGGAGGATTCACAAAGAAGTCGTGATGTCAGAGAGCAGCCTCACAAGGGGCGAGCAGCCCTGCTCCCATGCACTCAGCATTCTTTCACAGGAAGAACAGCTGCATTTGTGCAGTGCTGAGTCCTACTTGTTAAGAAATCCAAATGTTAAATACCGTATGCTAACACATATATATGGAATCTAAAAAAAAAAGGTTCCGAAGAACCTAGGGGCAGGACAGGAATAAAGACACAGATGTAGAGAATGGACTTGACGACACGGGGAGGGGGAAGGGGAAGCTGGGATGAAGTGAGAGAGTGGCATGGACATATTTACACTACCAAATGTAAAATAGATAGCTAGTGGGAAGCAGCCACGTGTAGCACAAGGAGATCAGCTCGGTGCTTTGTGACCACTTAGAGGGATGCGATAGGGAGGGAGACGCAAGAGGGAGGAGATACGGGGATGTATGTATATGTGTAGCTGATTCACTTTGTTATAAAGCAGAAACTAACGCAACATTGTAAAGCAATTATGCTCCAATAAAGATGTTAAAAACAAGCACACCCCAATGTTAGAACTGCTGGGGAGGCTGTGAGGGGGGACATTTCCTCCTCCCTTCGTGTGTCTGCCGAAGCCCACAGAGATGAGCGTACGTCTTCTCAGAGCTTCTGGGGGCTACGCTTCCATTCTTCTTTTCAAACTCCCTTTTTGCTTCCAGGATGAAGGAGTGGCTTATTCTGGCTGGTGAGATTGGCAAAGGGGTGGTTACACAAGCATGGCCCCTCCCTCTGGCTCTCTTGCGGACCCTGCCTGTCCCCAGGCAGCATGCAGCGTTTCTGTGCAGTAAACCCACCAGGCCTTCTCTGCCTCTGTCGCAAGGTGGACAGAGCAGGCCTGCCATTGCTGGTAAGTCAATTCCACTGGGTGGGGGAAGAGGAATGGGAAGACTGGCCTGGACTTGGCTTTCAGTCCTCGTTTCCAGTCCTCCTTGAAAAGTACTGGCACTGCTATTTTGATCCTTATTGGAGTCTATTTGGCTTCTGTGAATAGATTTCATTTGGGTTCCAAACTTTGGAGGGGAAAGGGGTAGGATTAATTAGTGCCCTAAAAACTCAACACAGGCTGTCTTCCTTCACATGCCAAGAAACATGACAATTAAGAGTCTCACCTCCATAGCTTCTGTCATGGGAAGAGACTGACTTCCTTAGTTCCAGTTAAAAATCCTGGGGAAACCAAATCACACCCATTAGGATGGCTACTATAAAACAAAGAACAAAAAATGAAAGTAACAGTCATTGGCAAGGATGTGGAGAAGTTAGAATCCTTGTGCACTATTGGTGGGAATGTAAAATGCGGCAGGCGCTATGGAAAATAGTATGACGGTTCCTCAAAAAACTTAAAAATAGAATTACCATATGATCCAGCAATTCCACTTCTGGATATGTACCCAAAAGAATTGAAAGCAGGGTCTCAAGGAGGTATCTGTACACCCATATTCATAGCAGCATTATTCACAATGGTCACAAGGTGGAAGCAACCCAAGTGTCTCTTGACTGATGAATGGGTAGACAAAATGTGGTATGTTCATACAATGGAATATTCTTCAGCCTTCAAGAGAAAGGAAGTTCTGACATAAGCTATAACATATGCTAAAGAAGGGAGTCTGAAAAGGAACCTTGAGGACGCTATGCTAAGTGAAATAGCCAGCCACAAAAAGACAAATACTGTATTATTGCACTTACATGAAGCACCTGGAGTAGTCATAGTCATAGAGACAGAAAGCAGAAAGGTGGCTTCCAGGGGCTGGTGGAAGGGAGGACTGGGGTGTTGTTTAATGGGTGTGGAATTTCAGCTCTGTGGGATGAAGAGAGTTCTGCAGATTGCACAACAACGTGCATGTACTTAACATTATTGATCTGTACATTTAAAAATGGTTAAGATGGGGCTTCCCTGGTGGCGCAGTGGTTGGGAGTCCGCCTGCCGATGCAGGGGACACGGGTTCGTGCCCCGGTCCGGGAGGATCCCACGTGCCGCGGAGCGGCTGGGCCTGTGAGCCATGGCCGCTGGGCCTGCGCGTCCGGAGCCTGTGCTCCGCAATGGGGGAGGCCACAGCAGTGAGAGGCCCGCGTACAGCAAAAAAA
>NW_006792406.1:147562-242355 GCF_000442215.2 Lipotes vexillifer
CAAAAAAAAAAAAAAAAAATGGTTAAGATGGTAAAGTTTTTGTTATATGTATCTCACCTTAAAATCCTGGAAGAGATTTTTGATGAACGCCCCTTGGATCTGGGGATAACTCTTAACAGCAATCAATTGTGGCCAACGGCAGAGTCAGCTCAGAACATCTGAGCCTCCGCTCACATGGAGGGAAGAGTCTGTTTCTCTTGGCCTTCTTATCATTTTAAACTAGTGAGCCATTGGAAAGCTCTGGACTCCTGTGACTGACAAATATCTGTGGCACAGAAATTCATACATGGAACTGAAGAGTCTTGGAGATTTTTGCAGAACAAACAATTCTGTAGTTTTTTAAACCAGTCAAAAGGAAAGGGTGAAATTTCTCTTCTTTTTGAGAAGAATGGAGAAGAATAAAACTAATAAATCTCAGAAGTTCAATCTGAAATGACAGGACAGGGAGTGCAGGAAAGACAGATTTTTTTGCCGAAGCTTTGGGGTAAATAAAGTGTCCTTGCCTGTGATAAATATTTTCTAATGATGTATGGTCTTCTGAGTTTAGCCATTTAAGTTCATGTGCAATTTGCAGCAATAAGGACTTAGTGATTTAAAAATAAAAACGTCTTTCTTTTGGAATATGACTTAGAACTTTGGTTCAGAATATAATGTTGTTTATTGATTTTCTGTTGAAACTTGGATTTCTGCTGGGCTAGTATCTCACTCTAAGGAGTCTTCCTGCATGGTGATGAACTGGAATGTCTGGAGGACCGGGCACATCAGCAGAACATGTCAGGATTCTGGTCACTGACACGAGTTGGGGTGAGGTCACCAGGCCCAGCTGTGCAAAGGAGGGGAAGCTGAGGAGGAAATGTCATGTTTGCCTTCCCAGCTCTCAGCCTTTTTTCTACCAAGAGCATCCCCTTATGGGGTTGAACTAGGCCCTTCTCACTTCAGTATTGTGATTCAGTGGATGCTGCCAATCCTATTGCTCTGCACCCCTGAGTGCAGGAGTGGGTGTGAGACCAAGGGCCCTGTAGTCCTTCCACGATGATTTTCACAGCAGAAGCAAAGGAAGAGAGTCCCAGCACGTGGGTTTGTTGTCTAGGTTGTCCCTGAAGCAAAGCCTTACCCTCCCACCTGCCCTGAGGTTCCAGGTTCAACAAATGGATTCATTTCCCTTCTGATGGTTGGAGCGGGACTTGTGTCAATTGCAGTTAGAAGAGTCCAGGGATGTAGTTAAGTGAATTGAGCACAGGCCACCCAGTGTTCCTCTGAATATGGACTAGCGACAGGATTAGGCTACTGCCTTCCCTCTATAAGGAAATTAGGAGTAGCAGGAAATGGTCCCTTGAACAGTGGTCTAAGAGCAAAGGAGAGCATTCTGGTTTCTGCCTCTGCCATTAATGTGCTGTCATCTGGGATGAGTTACTTTCTAGTCTGCTATAAGATGGGGGGCTACGGGCTCCCCTGGTGGCGCAGTGCTTGAGAGTCCACCTGCCGATGCAGGGGACACGGGTTCGTGCCCCGGTTCGGGAAGATCCCACATGCCGCGGAGCGGCTAGGCCCGCTGAGCCATGGCCGCTGAGCCTGCGCGTCCGGAGCCTGTGCTCCGCAACAGGAGAGGCCACAGCAATGAGAGGACCGCATAACGCAAGAAAAAAAAAAAAAAAGATGGGGGGCTAGACACCACCATCTGAAGGGCACTTTCAGCCCTTATAGTCTTTCAAATACCTAACCCTCAATCTGATCCATGCTATAGAGGTAGGAGATAGGTAGGAGAGAGATAAGCACCAGGCTGAGCAACTGCAGCTGGTCTCCTGCTAACACTTTGAGATGGGATACCAGTGGGAGCACTGAGCCCTGATGGGGTGCATTCCTGTGGATTTCCCGGCCTGACACGTGTGAAGAGAAGGCCCTCAGTCTACAGGAAGGACGAAAAGGAGGGAGAAGACGCCAGCTGGAATCCACCTTGGCTGAGAGATGTGCGTGCACACCAGTACCAAATATGGAGATGATTGGCCAGAGACAACCTAGAAAACTGCCCCTATGTAAGCAACCTAAGCTGCCCCTATGGTGCATAACTCACTCTGAGTCCACGCGTGTGTCATTTCACACTCATTTTGTTTCTAATAAACACTTGTATTTTCTTCACAATCTTGGTCTCTTTGCTGAATTCTTTGTTCAAAGAAGACAAGAACTGAGGTCCTTCCAGCTTTTCAATGTTTGGATCACTATTGAGTCTTCTCTTGATTTTGACCCCCTTTCAGTTCTTTGCTCACTTCTTTTTTTTTAGATTTATTATTTATTTATTTGAATTTTTAAATTTTATTTTATTTTATTTATTTTTTTATACAGCAAGTTCTTATTACTCATCAGTTTTATACACATCAGTGTATACATGTCAGTTCCAATCTCCCAATTCATCCCACCCCCGCCCCCCACCGTTTTCCCCCCTTGGTGTCCATACGTTTGTTCTCTACATCTGTCTCAATTTCTGCCCTGAAAACCAGTTCATCTGTACCATTTTTCTAGGTTCCATATATATGCGTTAATATACAATATTTGTTTTTCTTTTGCTGACTTACTTCACTCTGTATGACAGTCTCTAGATCCATCCACATCTCCACAAATGACCCAATTTCGTTCCTTTTTATGGCTGAGTAATATTCCATTGTGTATATGTACCACATCATCTTAAACCATTCATCCGTTGATGGGAATTTAGGTTGCTTCCATGACCTGTCTACTGTAAATAGTGCTGCAATGAACACTGGGGTGCATGTGTCTTTCTGAATTATAGTTTTCTCTGGGTATATGCCCAGTAGTGGGATTGCTGGGTCATATGGTAATTCTATTTTTAGTTTTTTAAGGAACCTCCATACTGTTCTCCATAGTGGCTGTATCAATTTACATTTCCACCAACAGTGCAACAGGGTTCCCTTTTCTCCACACCCTCTCCAGCATTTGTTGTTTGTAGCTTTCCGGATGATTCTAAGTGGTATGAGGTGATACCTCATTGTAGTTTTGATTTGCATTTCTCTAATAATTAGTGATGTTGAGCAGCTTTTCATGTGCTTCTTGGCTATCTGTATGTCTTCTTTGGAGAAATGTTTATTTAGGTCTTCTGCCCATTTTTGGATTGGGTTGTTTGTTTTTTTAATATTGAGCTTCATGAGCTGTTTATATATTTTTGAGATTAATCCTTTGTCCATTGATTCATTGGCAAATATTTTCTCCCATTCCGAGGGTTGTCTTTTCGTCTTGTTTATGATTTCCTTTGCTGTGCAAAAGCTTCTAAGTTTCATTAGGTCCCATTTGTTTATTTTTGGTTTTATTTCCATTACTCTAGGAGGTGGATCAAAAAAGATCTTTCTGTAATTTATGTCAAAGAGTGTTCTTCCTATGTTTTCCTCTAAGAGATTTAGAGTGTCCGGTCTTATATTTAGGTCTCTAATCCATTTTGAGTTTATTTTTGTGTATGGTGTTAGGGAGTGTTCTAATTTCATTCTTTTACATGTACCTGTCCAGTTTTCCCAGTACCACTTATTGAGGAGACTTTTCTCCATTGTATATCCTTGCCTCCTTGGTTATAGATTAGTTGACCATAGGTGCATGGGTTTATCTCTGGGCTTTCTGTCTTGTTCCATTGATCTATATTTCTGTTTTTGTTCCAGTACCATATTGTCTTGAATACTGTAGCTTAGTAGTATAGTCTGAAGTCAGGGAGTCTGGTTCCTCCAGCTCCATTTTTTTCCCTCAAGACTGCTTTGGCTATTCAGGGTCTTTTGTGTCTCCATACAAATTTTAAGATTTTTTGTCCTAGGTCTGTAAAAAATGCCATTGGTAATTTGGTAGGGATTGCATTGAATCTGTAGATTGCTTTGGTACTATAGTCATTTTCACAATATTGATTATTCCAATCCAAGAACATGGTATATCTCTCCATCTGTTGGTATCATCTTTAATTTCTTTCATCAGTGTCTTATAGTTTTCTGCACACAGGTCTTTTGTCTCCTTAGGTAGATTTATTCCTAGATATTTTATTCTTTTTGTTGCAATGGTAAATGGGAGTGTTTCCTTAATTTGTCTTTCAGATTTTTCATTATTAGTGTATAGGAATGCAAGAGATTTCTGTGCATTAATTTTGTATCCTGCAACTTTACCAGATTCATTGATTAGCTCTAGTAGTTTTCTGGTGGCATCTTTAGGATTCTCTATGTATAGTATCATGTCATCTGCAAACAGTGACAGTTTTACTTCTTCTTTTCCAATTTGTATTCCTTTTATTTCTTTTTCTTCTCTGATTGCTGTGTCTATGACTTCCAAAACTATGTTGAATAATAGTGGTGAGAGTGGACATCCTTGTCTTGTTCCTGATCTTAGAGGAAATGCTTTCAGTTTTTCACCATTGAGAATGATGTTTGCTGTGGGTTTGTCATATATGGCCTTTATTATGTTGAGGTAGGTTCCCTCTATGCCCACTTTCTGGAGCGTTTTTATCATAAGTGGGTGTTGAATATTGTCAAAAGGTTTTTCTGCTTCTATTGAGATGATCATAAGGTTTTTATTCTTCAATTTGTTAATAGTGTATCACATTGATTGATTTGCATATATTGAAGAATCCTTGCATCCCTGGGGTAAATCCCACTTGATCATGGTGTATGATCCTTTTAATGTGTTGTTGGATTCTGTTTGCTAGTATTTTGTTGAGGATTTTTGCTTCTATATTCATCAGTGATATTGGTCTGTAGTTTTCTTTTTTTGTAATATCTCTGTCTGGTTTTGGTATCATGGTGATGGTGGCCTCATAGAATGAGTTTGGGAGTGTTCCTTCCTCTGAAATATTTTGGAAAAGTTTGAGAAGGATGGGTGTTAACTCTTCTCTAAATGTTTGATAGAATTCGCCTGTGAAGACATATGGTCCTGGACTTTTGTTTGTTGGAAGATTTTTTTTTTTTTTTTTGTGGTACGCGGGCCTCTCACTGTTGTGGCCTCTCCCGCTGCAGAGCACAGGCTCCGGATGTGCAGGCTCAGCGGCCATGGCTCACAGGCCCAGCTTCTCCGCGGCATGTGGGACCCTCCCCGACCGGGACACGAACCTGTGTCCCCTGCATCGGCAGGCAGACTCTCAACCACTGCGCCACCAGGGAAGCTCTGTTGGAAGATATTTAATCACAGTTTCAGTTTCATTACTTGTGATTGGTCTGTTCGTATTTTCTATTTCTTCCTGGTTCGCTCTTGGAAGGTTATACCTTTGTAAGAATTTGTCCACTTCTTCCAGGTTATCCATTTTATTGGCATAGAGTTGCTTGTAGTACTCTCTTAGGATGCTGTGTATTTCTACGGTATCTGTTGTAACTTCTCCTTTTTCATTTCTAATTTTATTGATTTGAGTCCTCTCCCTCTTTTTCTTGATGAGTCTGGCTAATGGTTTATCAATTTTGTTTATCTTCTCAAAGAACCAGCTTTTAGTTTTATTGATCTTTGCTATTGTTTTCTTTGTTTCTATTTCATTTATTTCTGCTCTGATCTTTATGATTTCTTTCCTTCTGCTAACTTTGGGTTTTGTTTGTTCTTCTTTCTCTAGTTCCTTTAAGTGCAAGGTTAGATTGTTTCTTTGAGATTTTTCTTGTTTCTTGAGGTAGGCTTGTATAGCTATAAACTTCCCTCTTAGAACTGCTTTTGCCACATCCCATAGGTTTTGGATCATCGTGTTTTCATTGTCATTTGTCTCTAGGTATTTTTTTATTTTCCCTTTGGTTTCTTCAGTGATCTCTTGGTTATTTAGTAATGTATTGTTTAGCCTCCATATGTTTGTATTTTTTATGTTTTTTTCCCTGTAATTGATTTCTAATCTCATAGCATTGTGGTCAGAAAAGATGCTTGATATGATTTCAATTTTCTTAAATTTGCTGAGGCTTGATTTGTGACCCAAGATGTGATCTATCCTGGAGAATGTTCCGTGCACACTTGAGAAGGAAGTGTAATCTGCTGTTTTTGGATGGCATGTCCTATAAATATCAATTAAATCTATCTGGTCGATTGTGTCATTTCAAGCTGTGTTTCCTTATTAACTTTCTGTCTGGATGATCTGTCCATTGGTGTAAGTGAGGTGTTAAAATCCTCCACTATTATTGTGTTACTGTTGATTTCCTCTTTTATAGCTCTTAGCAGTTGCCTTATGTATTGAGGTGTTCCTATGTTGGGTGCATATATATTTATAATTGTTATATCTTCTTCTTGGATTGATCTGTTGATCATTATGTAGTGTCCTTCCTTGTCTCTTGTAACATTCTTTATTTTAAAGTCTATTTTATCTGATATGAGTATTGCTGCTCCAGCTTTCCTTTGATTTCCATTAGCATGGAATATCTTTTTCCATCCCCTCACTTTCAGTCTGAATGTGTCCCTAGGTCTGAAGTGGGTCTCTTGTAGACAGCAGCCTAGCCGCTCTGTGGCATGTGGGATCTTCCCAGACTGGGGCACGAACCCACGTTCCCTACATTGGCAGGCGGACGGTTGGAGCATTTAATCCATTCATGTTTAAGGTAATTATCGATATGTATGTTCCTATTACAATTTTCTTAATTGTTTTGGGTTTGTTTTTGTAGGCCCTTTTCTTCTTTTGTGTTTCCCACTTAGAGAAGTTTCTTTAGCTTTTGTTGTAGAGCTGGTTTGGTGGTGCTGAATTCTCTTAGCTTTTGCTTGTCTGTAAAGTTTTTGATTTCTCCATCAAATCTGAATGAGATCCTTGCCGGGTAGAGTAATCTTGGTAGTAGGTTCTTCCCTTTCATCACTTTAAGTGTATCATGCCACTCCCTTCTGGCTTGTAAAGTTTCTGCTGGAAATCAGCTGTTAACCTTATGGGGGTTCCCTTGTATGTTATTTGTTGTTTTTCCCTTGTTACTTTCAATAATTTTTCTTTGTCTTTAATTTTTGCCAATTTGATTACTCTGTGT
Organism: Lipotes vexillifer; assembly: GCF_000442215.2. Lineage (NCBI taxonomy): Eukaryota > Metazoa > Chordata > Mammalia > Artiodactyla > Lipotidae > Lipotes > Lipotes vexillifer. The sequence continues at coordinate 154,507 of NW_006792406.1, forward strand.
CTCTGCATGTTTCTCCTTTGGTTTATCCTGTATGGGATTCTCTGTGCGTCCTGGACTTGGGTGGCTATTTCCTTTCCCATGTTAGGGAAGTTTTCGACTATAATCTCTTCAAATATTTTCTGGGGTCCTTTCTCTCTCTCTTCTCCTTCTGGGACCCCTATAATGCAAATGTTGTTGCATTTAATGTTGTCCCAGAGGTCTCTTAGGGTGTCTGCATTTCTTTTCATTCTTTTTTCTTTTTTCTGTTCCGCAGCAGGGAATTCCACCATTCTGTCTTGCAGGTCACTTATCCGTTCTTCTGCCTCATTCTTCTATTGATTCCTTCTAGTGTATTTTTCATTTCAGTTATTGTATTGTTCATCTCTGTTTGTTTGTTCTTTAATTCTTCTAGGTGTTTGTTAAAACTTTTCTGGTATCTTCTCAATCTTTGCCTCCAATCTTTTTCCGAGGTCCTGGATCATCTTCACTATCATTATTTTGAATTCATTTTCTGGAAGGTTGCCTCTCTCCACTTCATTTAGTTGTTTTTCTGGGGTTTTATCTTGTTCCTTCATCTGGTACATAGCCTTCTGCCTTTTTATCTTTTCTGTCTTTCTGTGAATGTGGTTTTTGTTCCACAGGCTGCAGGATTGTTGTTTTTGTTGCTTCTGCTGTCTGCCCTCTGGTGGATGAGGCTATCTAAGAGTCCTGTGCAAGTTTCCTGATGGGAGGGACTGGTGGTGGGTAGAGCTGGGTGTTGCTGTGTTGGGCAGAGCTCACTAAAACTGTAATCCACTTGTTCGTTGATGCTTGGGGCTGGGTTCCCTCTCTGTTGGTTATTTGGCCTGAGGCAACCCAACACTGGAGCCTACCAGGGCTCTTTGGTGGGGCTAATGGTGGACTCTGGGAGGGCTCACGCCAAGGAGTACTTCCCAGAACTTCTGCTGCCAGTGTCCTTGTCCTCATGGTGAGACAGAGCCACCTCCTGCCTCTGCAGGAGACCCTCCAACACTAGCAGGTAGGTCTGGTTCAGTCTCTGTGGGGTCACTGCTCCTTCCCCTGGGTCCTGATGCGCACACTACTTTGTGTTTGCCCTCCAAGAGTGGAGTCTCTGTTTCCCCCAGTCGAAGTCCTGCAGTCAAATCCCGCTAGCCTTCAAAGTCTGATTCTCTAGGAATTCCTCCTCCCATTGCCGGACCCCCAGGTTGGGAAGCCTGATGTGGGGCTCAGAACCTTCACTCCAGTGGGTGGACTTCTGTGTTGTAAGTGTTCTCCAGTTTGTGAGTCACCCACCCAGCAGCTTTGGGATTTGATTTTATTGTGATTAAGCCCCCTCCTACCATCTCACTGTGGTTTCTCCATTGTCTTTGGATGTGGGGTATCTTTTTTGGTGAGTTCCAGTGTCTTCCTCTCGGTGATTGTTCAGCAGTTAGTTGTAATTCCGGTGTTCTCGCAAGAGGGAGTGAGAGCATGTCCTTCTACTCCGCCATCTTGAACCAGCCTCCCTTTATTTATTTATTTAATTTATTTTTGGCTGTGTTGGGTCTTAGTTGCAGCCCGCAGGATCCTCGTTGAGGCATGCGGGGTCTTTTGTTGCAGTGCACGTGCTCTTTGTTGTGGTGGGCGGGTTTTTCTCTAGTTGTGGTATATGGGTTTTTTCTCTTCCCTAGTTGTGGCATGCAGGCTCCAGGGTGTGCAGGCTCTAGTTGAGGCACATGGGCTTAGTTGCCCCGTGGCATGCGGGCTCTTAGTTCCCTGACCAGGGATCGAACCTGGGTCCCCTGCAGGGTAAGGCAAATTCTTTACCACTGGACCACCAGGGAAATCCCTTGCTCACTTCTTTAACAGGGTTTAACTTTTTTTTTTTTGCGGTACGTGGGCCTCTCACTGTCGTGGCCTCTCCTGCTGCGGAGCACAGGCTCCGGACACACAGGCTCAGTGGCCATGGCTCATGGGCCCAGCCGCTTCGCGGCATGTGGGATCCTCCCAGACCACGGCACGAACCTGTGTCCCCTGCATCGGCAGGCGGACTCCCAACCACTGTGCCACCAGGGAAGCCCCAACAGGGTTTAACTTTTGTTCTTCCTGAGTTGGCTAGAGAAAGTAAAACAGAGAAAAATAGCGTACCCTCTATCTCCCCTATTGAATTGACTTAGTAAAGAAAAGCCAGCTATTCATTGACAGTATAGGGCATAAAGAATGCAAAAGAAAGAAGAATATCAAACTGTCCTCCACATATTCTGGTCCCAAGGTTGGATGCTGTCACTGGCTGATGTTTTGCTGCAGGGTAGAAATGGCCAAAGATGGAAAAGATATGAAGCCAGAAGCTGAGTTCTGCTGATTGAAGAGTGGTTTGAGTTGCTATTATGGAAGACTCTTGGGAAAATTCCCTGTGCAGGTCTGAGTTCCCCCAACATAAACATATAAGATGTTTTTAACAGAACTGGGACTATTGTTCTTAAGCAAAATGCACTAGAGTTTTTGTGTTCCTTTCAGGAAGTAGCTTGTCTGTGTTGTGAGGAAGGAGAATAATGTGGTGTTTCTTGAAAGGGCTAAGTCCCTCTGGAAAAATAGGCTTGGTTGTTCCTTTGAAATATGTATGTGTGTGTGTGTGTGTGTGTGTGTGTGCGTGCGCGTGCGTGTGCGTGTGCACACACATCCAAAAGAAGTTAAGGAAGATTGTGATTGGCTGACACCATGAAATTTTAGTTTTTGTGTTGGGAGAAATAACAAAATGGGAGGATTTCTCAGAACAATTATGTTTTCAGAGGCATGACTTAACTTCTCACCATAATCCCTGGTTGGCCACATGCTAAGGAGTGAACTTCACCAGCTCTGGACCCTGGGATGGTTTGGACTGTTGAAAAGTTTCACTCTCAGACAGATGGTGAGTTCTGTAATTGTACTGACATTGTATTTACAGGGAATAAAGAAGCAGCCCATTTCCCAATTTCTGTCTCTCCGTGTGCTGTGATTTCTCTTTCCTGGTGATAAAAAGAATCAAAGGGTAGAGCTGCTCAGAGAGGCATCCCCAGTTTTGGTTGGCCCGAAAAGAGTTGAGTCACAGTGTCTCTGAATAAGCAAAACATGAACCTGAGCAGTTCTGACTCGTAGATGGGCTCACCTGCCCCCATCTTCTGCTATTATCTGTCGAGCAGGATCTTCTCATCCAAAAGTGTTGCATCAGAAATGGAACATCAGACCTTCTCCTAAGGCCCATAAGGAGGAGCAGGCTGAACAATTACTGGCTCAATTAATTTGTCCTGCTTAGTTATACCAAAAAATGAAGTGTGTGTGTCCATGTGTGTGTACGCACACATGTGTATATGGCCTTTTATTTCTGGTTTCTTTTTTTTTTTTTTAATAAAATTATTTATTTATTTATTGGCTGTGTTGGGTCTTCGTTGCTGCGTGTGAGCTTTCTCTGGTTGCGGCGAGTGGGGGCTACTCTTCGTTGTGGTGCGCGGGCTTCTCATTGCGGTGGCTTCTCTTGTCATGGAGCATGGGCTCTAGGCATGCAGACTTCAGTAGTTGTGGCACGTGGGCTCAGTAGTTGTGGCTCGTGGGCTCTAGAGTGCAAACTCACTAGTTGTGGTGCACGGGCTTAGTTGCTCCGCGGCATGTGGGATATTCCCAGACCAGGGCTCAAACCCGTGTCCCCTGCATCAGCAGGCGGATTCTTAACCACTACGCTATCAGGGAAGCCTGCTTATTTCTGGTTACTTTACATCCTAAACCAAATTTTGCTCTGCTGTAAAATTTAAGAAGCAAGATGCAAAGAAGTGCATGTAGTGTGCTACCTTTTGTGTAAAAGAGAGGGAGGGAATAAGTATATATTTGTATTTGTTTATATTTGCTAAAGAAACTCTGGAAAGATACTAAAGCAACTGATAAAAGTGGCTACGAGTGGAGACGGGGTGGGACCTGGAGGGTTAGAAGACTAGGACATTTTCCCTGTACACCTTTTATATGTTCAAATTTTTTGTGTGTGTGTGGTACGCGGGCCTCTCACTGTTGCAGCCTCTCCCGTTGCGGAGCACAGGCTCTGGACGTGCAGGCTCAGCGGTCATGGCTCACGGGCCTAGCCGCTCCGCGGCATGTGGGATCCTCCCGGACCGGGGCACAAACCTACATCCCCTGCATCGGCAGGCGGACTCAACCACTGCGCCACCAGGGAAGCCCCTATATGTTCAACTTTTGAATCATATGAATATATTATCAATTCAAAATATATACTTAAACTAAAATTGTCTTGAAGTTTGGACATTCTCTGTCTACACTCTGAATTTATAGAATGCTTGAGTATTTTAAAGCGCTCATATGTTACATTTGTCTCAGGAAAACTGAAAAAAAGGAGAAAACCATTTTAGAACAACAAATGCTATTCACATTTTTCGTATGTAAGGAGATCTAGGAAAACAAAGGCAAAGTACCATATGTGTCTCCAGGGACCAAAACAGTGTGTAAACAAGTGAAGTTCAAAAAATAGGGAAGGAACTTCCCTGGTGGTCCAGTGGTAAAGAATCTGCCTTCCAGTGCAGGGGATGCGGCTTCAATCCCTGGTTGGGGAACTAAGATCCCACATGCTGCGGGGCAGCTAAGACCCAACACAGCAGCCAATAAATAAATAAATAAAAACTTTTTTAAAAGATAGGGAAGAAGAGAGAATCTCCCAAATGCTGGGCCTTCTATATAAACGCGTCTCAAAATTTATATTTGCAACAAAAATTATATTGCAAACCGGTCAGAAAGCTTCTCCTCTGAGCCATCCCCTTAAGGATGATTTAAAATGTCCCCATGGCACTGAGCAGTTGCAGAAAGATTGAGGCCTAGCAAGATGGCAACAGCTAACTTGGAGAAAAACGAATGAAAAGAGGTGAGAAGTAGCTTAGGGTGACAAGGGACCAGAGATCTACAGAGAAAAATGGAAACACTTAACCAAGGCTGCTTGAGATATCATGGATCAACTCTGGGGCTGGCAGACTAGGAAGCAGCACCCGTTAAAAGTCACAGGAATGCTGTCTGCAGCCTTGCCTGCTGTCCTGAGAGGATGCATGCAGCCTGTTACTGAGGGAGTGGCCGCATTCCAGGGCGCCCGTGTGGCGGCCTCCTCTGCCCACACACTTCACTTTTTAGATCTTGTCTGTTGCTCAGGTTCAGTTCTAGTTCTCTGAGTTTGCTCTCTCCTGGGAGCATTAAAATGACTTTCCTGACAGCTTTAAATCATTATAATAAGCGGGGAATTAGAAGGGTCATACTCTCTGGAACAGAAGGGCAATGGTTTGGTGTCCTCTCCTTGGTCTGATTCACCAGATTCTTGGTGACCCTAGACAGGTCCGTGAGCTGGGTTTCAGCCTTTCCTTCTGTGAAATGGGAGAAGAGATTACAAGCAGGTCACAGAGACAGCATCATTTCCACCCCGACAGCATCACTTCACCCCTTGGACCATTTTCCTCATCAGAAAGTGAAGGAGTTGCACTAAGTTCCTGACTCGACAATTTGAATTTGATAACAGATACCCAAAAACGTGTGTGACACGCTGAAAATACTTCATATTTTGATATAGGTAGACAGCCTTAATATAAAGATGGTGATAATTTCATCCCATTCCCCAGTTATGCAAGCCTCCACCCCAATCTCTGGGCAATCCTCTGGGAATGGCTTTGTGCTGATTTATAGGGGAATGTAATTTTCCTGCCCACCACTCCAGGACAACGCTGGGAGAGACTGGTTCTCAGAATGTGTGAATAGATGATTCTAGATCACATTCCAAGATTCCTTCCAGCTCTGCGAGTTTGAGAAACAGTTGTACGCTGCCCACCCCCACCCCCTAGCCCTGCTCCTCTAACTACCTCTTCTTCCCCCATAAAACACAACCCTTCAACAGCCTGCAACTCGCCGAGACCCGTCGTAAACTTTAGGTAGTTGTGCAAACTCAGAGAAGTGGGATTGGATCCAGTGTCAGTTGGATAGAAGGGATTCCATCGTCAGTGAAAACACTGACCTAGAATTCTAACTGCAGGACGACGTGTTAGTACCTGATGCAGCGACCAGCCTTTCAGCCTCAGCAGAAACACCTGGTGGGGGGATGGGCCTCAGCAGTCACAGGCTCTCAAAAGCTGCAAAGTGGCATCCCAGGATCGCCAGGGCTCCTTGGTGGTCTTATGCCTCTCCTCACCCCACTATTTAAAAATTACCAACTTTTAAAAAGTTGATTAAGTTTTGAATATTCACTATGGAAAGTTCTAGAAAAATAATAAATATAATCTCTTTCTGCCAGCAACAAAGACTGTCAGCAATGTCATTTCTTTCTTTCTTCCTGCCCTTTATAGTCATTCTAGAAGTACCATACCTCATGCTGGGGTATAGCCGTACATAAGGCAGGCAAAGTCTCAGCTCTCAGGGAAAGTACATTCTAGGGTAGACAATGAATAAGTACATGAGTATTTCAGAGACTGGCAAGTTATGAGAGAAATGGCCCAGGAAATAAGATGATGAGGAACTGGAGGGTGGGCTGGGGGTACTTTCGATAAGGAGGTCAGGCAAGACTTGACAAGATGGAGCCTAAAATGAACAGAGATGGGCAGAGCCAGCCTTGGGGAGGTTGGAGGGAGAGAATGCTGGGGAGGGAAGGAGCCTGAGAGGGTCCTGGGACTGAAGGAGCAGTTTGGAGATTGAGCAAGTCAAGGGCTGAGCCGAGAGGTGACCAAGGACCAGGTCAGGGGGGTTTTGTGGGCCCATTAGGAGTGCGGTTCTAAATGTAATGGCAAGCTGTTACAGGACTTTAGCAGGGCAGTTACATGACATACTCCATGCATGTTTTTAAAAGGTGACTTGCTGCTGTTTGGAGAATGGATTCTAAGGGGGGCAAAGTGAATGCAAGGAAACCAGGTCTAGGAATCTAGAAGAGCCCATGGGAGCCTGGACTAGGCAGGTGATAGAAGTAGATGGACTGGAGAAAAGTTTGGAGGTAGAACAGACTTGCTAAGAGACTGAATAAGACAATGAGAAAAGATAAAACCTCCTCTGAACCCTTGCAGAATGGGGTGGGGGTAGTTCATTAATTATGGCACGCGGTTTTTTGTCTCTAGGGGTGAAGACTTCAACTTTGGGACACACCTTTCTTTGCTTTAGGAAATGTATCACAGTAGATCCAGTATTTATAAATTCAGTCTTTCGCTCAACAAATCTTTATTGTGAGTTTACCTGGGCTAGGCACTGTTCTAGGTGTAATAGTAAACCAACCAGAAAAAAGCCGTGCCCTCACAGAGCTTACGTGCTACCACACAGACAATACACATAATAAATGAACCAATTACGTAGCACGTTAGAGTGATTTGTGCTATGGAAAGAAGAGAGATGTAAGCAGGTTAAGAGATCTCAGGAGCACCAGGCATGGAGGGGGAGGCTTTCACATTAGGGTGTCCAGGGCAGGCCTCTTTGGGCAGACAGCCCTGATAAAATATAGAAGAATTCTATATAAACATATCAAACACCAGAAGCTCCAGGAGGGCAGGTACTGTGCCTGCATTCTATGTAATACATGGTAAGAATGCAGTATTTGTTGAATGAATGAATGAGTCTGGATGCATTTGTTAATGTTTTGTTAGGAGCTATAAATTTGTCTACATTTGAGTATTGTGACTCCAAAGAGGTAAGCTTTTTTTTTTTTTTTTAGTATGGGAATCATTGTTATGTTTGTGTGTGAATAGAGATGGTTAATTGTTCCAGTGGTGGGGAACAGCTTTGTTTTTATTTAATTTTTCATACTGGAATATTTCTATGTCATTAAAAAGTCTGTTCGCCATATACATAAACCATGACATGTAGAACCAGTCTTCCCCTTGTTCCCAGTCACTCCCCTCCGGCCACAGTGCCTGCCTTGCTCTCCTTCCATTTCATTTCTGTAATTACAGAAATGGCTCTCACCCATGGCAGCTTTGAATTTGAACTCTTGTTATTTTTGTATTAATCTTTGCTGCCTTCCTGTACCAAACATAAGCCAAAAAATAAATTAAATCACAATCACTGTTTATTTCTGAGGCAGTGTGTGTGGTCCTTCGGAGTTTGGAGTATGAGAAACAGTGGCGAAGCAGGAAGATCCAAGTCCTGCACTGGCTCCACCCCCCCACCCCCACCCCCAATATCCCTGGCTTTGCTCTGTCTCCTTCCTTTGTCTTAGTATTTGATCTGCCCCCAGAAAGAAAAGGAAAGAACAAAACTACCACCAGATTATTAACACTACAAAAGTCATTTTAAAACTGAGATGATGGGGCTTCCCTGGTGATGCAGTGGTTAAGAATCCTCCTGCCAGTGCAGGGGACACGGGTTCGATCCCTGGGCTGGGAAGACCCCACATGCCGTGGAGCAACTAAACCTGTGTGCCACAACTACTGAGCCTGTGCTCTAGAGCCTGCGAGCCACACCTACTGAGCCTGTGAGCCACAACTACTGAAGCCCGTGAGCCTAGAGCCCATGAGCCACAACTACTGAGCCTGTGTGCCACAACTACTGAAGCCCACACACCTAGAGACTGTGCTCCACAACAAAAGAAGCCACCGCAATGAGAAGCCCATGCACCACAACGAAGAGTAGCCCCAGCTTGCCACAACTAGAGAAAGTGCACGCACAGCAAGGAAGACCCAATGCAGCCAAAGATAGACAGGTAGATAGATAGATAGATAGATAGATAGATAGATAGATAGATAGATAAATTTATTTAAAAAAACTAAACAAAACCCTGAGATGATGGTTTCTATTGTAGGCACACATAGACTTTGGACAGGTGATTAAACAAGTGTTCTGTGGTCCATTTTCATGCTTCCACGTGGGATCCTGGAATGAATGAGATAGCCCAGGTAAGTAATGCTGATCCAAAAAATGCATATGTATATGACCAGGGCCAGCATGCTGGGTGTGATGAATAGTGTGTCTACAGCTAGAGAGATGGTGCCAGGAGTTTTGTTCCTTTCTTTTAAAAAAAAAAAGTAGTGAAATAAATACATTTTCAGGTTAAAAAAATCTTGATGCTTTTTCTATATCAGAATCGTTTTAGGATGTCAGGAGATATAAGCAGTATTCAGTTCCCTGTGTAATGTTGCCCACTGGTCCATAGACATCACTTCTCTAAAATGATCCCCTTAGAGATTTTACTTGTGTGAATCTTGTGGTGGAATGCTCTCTATACTGATTATTTAGAAATGAAGCAAAAAGGGGAAATTGAGGGATGAACAGGCAGAGCACAGAGGAGTTTTAGGCAGTGAAGCTACTCTGTATGATACTATAATGATGGATACATTATACACTTGTCCAAACCTACAGAATGTGCAACACCAAGAGTGAGCCCTAATGCAAGCTGTGGACTTCGGGTGATAATGATGTGTCAATGTAGGTTCATCGGTTGTAACAAATGTTACAACCAGTAGGGGATATTGATAATGGGGGAGGTTATGTGTGTGTAGGGAGAGGTGGGAGGTAGAGGGAAATCTCTGTACCTTCCTCTCAATTTTGCTGCAAACCTAAAACTGCTCAAAAAAATAGTCTATTAAATAAATGTTTTTAAAAAAGCAAAATGTGTGGGCCTCCCTGGTGGCGCAGTGGTTGAGAGTCCGCCTGCCGATGCAGGGCACACGGGCTTGTGCCCCGGTCCGGGAAGATCCCACATGCCGTGGAGCGGCTGGGCCCGTGAGCCATGGCCACTGAGCCTGCGCGTCCGGAGCCTGTGCTCCGCAATGGGAGAGGCCACAACAGTGAGAGGCCTGCATATCGCAAAAAAAAAAAAAGCAAAATGTGTGATCCTTGAAGGCATTGTGCTAAGTGATATAAGCTGGTCATAAAAGACAAATTCTTTATGTTCCACTTATAGGAGATACTTTTATCACCGAACCAAATTTGGGTTCAATCACCTGACACGCAACAAAGCTAGTTTACTGACACCCATCTGTGGTGAAGGAAAGTATAGCATTAATTGCAAAGTGTCAAGCAAGGAGAATAGGCAGCTAATGTTCAAAAGACCTGAACTCCCAGATGGCTTTCAGGGAAGGGTTTTTAAAGGCAACATTAGGGCTGAGGGTTATAGGCGATCAGCTTGCTTGACTGATGGGGTGGGGGGTGTAACAGGGTGATGTTTCGGGAATGTCAATCATCAACCTTGTGGTTCCAACCAGTCTGGGCTCTATGTGCTGGTGGGCAGCGTGCAGTTAACTTCTCCCGCCTGGTGGGGGCTTTAGCATCTGCAAAACAATTCAAGGATATGACTCAGGATATTATCTACAGCCATTGAGGAGGAGCTAAAGGTCCTTGACTTTGTTTTATGGGTAAACTATTTTGTTTTGCTTGACTGCTTTCTTTTGTTTCTGCATTTCTCACTTCTCTGATATTAAAATTGCCCTTTGGAACTCAGGGAAGGCCTAGGTGCCTAAAGCTTTTCTACAAACAAGAGGCAGGGGACATAGGGGTCTGTCCCCAGGAAGGCCCCATAGGGTCCTGTTCCGTCTCACTTAGAGCAGTCAAATTCAGAGACAGAAAGTTGAATGGTGGTTTGCAGGGGCTGGGAGAGGGGGAATGGGGACATTGTTTAATGGGCACAGACAGAGTTTCAGTTTGGGAAGGTGAAAAAGTTCTGGAGATGGATGGTGGTGATGGTTGCACAACCCTGTGAATGTACGAATGCCACTGAGCTGTACATTTAAAAATGGTTTAAATGGTATATTTTACGTTTTGTGTATTTTATCACAATAAGAAAGTAGGGTGAGGAAATAAACTGAGGTAATACGGTGAGTAGGATAGATATATTTTCCTATCAGTTGGGGTCAGAATGAAGAGTGTAATAGGATTGTGACATTTCATTTCTTTTGCTACATAAACTGTGATGATTCCCTCGCCCCATTCCCCATTTTCTCTGGAAATAATGATAAGGAAAAAGGATCTTCATCTCCAGCTACCAAAAGGGCAGCAGAAATAACCTCACCTCATTTCAAATAGGTTTCTTCCTTCCTCAGAGTTGCCTTCTCTTCTCTTCCTACTCCCCTCTAAACAGGACACCAATCTGACTGGAAATGGCAGCGAAGTCCACCTTTCATACATAGTAAGGGCTCAATAAATAATACCTGTGAAGACTGATATTTACAAAATATGCATTTCAGGAGAATCTACTAGGAGAGGAGGGGCCCACGTGAAATGCAGGGGTTCCCTGAGCTATCTTTATACACCTGCACTGCAAAATAGACAAGGGTGACAGAATAATATTTTAAGATTATATTTTCCACAGTGTCTTCCCTTCTCCTGTTCCCTTATTCAGGCAGGGTGAGGAGGGTGTTCCGTGTTGAATAAGGGGAAATACATGGCAGAATACTATAAAGCAGTCCTTAGAAGGAGAGCTGGTGGTCAGCAGGCTGAATCAGGCCTGCAGGGAAGCTAGGTCTGACCCCTCACAATATTGATCTGTACCGTGTTGTCTGAAATTTGTCGATGTTTAAAAGTTGTGAAATTTCACATAAAAATCTGGGTTTCTGGTTTCTCTTTAACTATGGGAAGATAGCTTGAGCAACCTTGGTTGCCTCACCTGGCAACAACCAGCTGGATCTGAGCTGCAGCTGTTGTATTTAGAATGGTGTATTAGTTAGGATAACATAGCCCTTCAGATTTCAGTGGCATAACCCAGGAGAAGTTGATTTCTCACTCATGTACAACGAGGCCGGAGCAGGTAATTCAGAGACTGGGGCTCCTTCCTTTCTGTGTCTCCACCATCCCCAAGGGCCTTGGATTCTTTGATTTCAGCCTGTGGAATGGGAAAAAGGCAGTGGAGAAGCCCACTATTCTCAGCCACCTTGGTCTGAAAGTGACATCCTCTGTTTCATTCCATTGGTGGGTTCCAGTCACATGACCTGCCTTGATGCAAGGGGAGCTGTGAAATGTGGAGCCTGACAGAGACTCTATTCCATGGAAGGGGAGGCATAAATGCATGGTGGGCTGGTGCAGCTCTGCCACAAATGGGCATGTGCGTTTCAGTTCACCACTGTCTTTCTATCCCTAAGTGGCCCCGGCTTAAGGTGTCTGTGGACAGAATGTGAGGAAGAAACATACAAAGAGATGGATTCTTCTTAGAATGCAAAAGAGATTTCCTTCAGTTGGAAGAGAGAGAGAGACAGAGGTCAGCATGTCCCTGGGCAGAGGGTCTGTGTGCCTTACTTCCCTGTAATATCATCTAGGAAACTGCAAGGCCCTCACAGGAATGACTGAATGGCATGTCTTGGCAGATGGGATGATAGCCACCCTAACCCCATCCAAATTTCCTGTGTTCCTCAGTGGGTCATAAAAGTGGTAGAGAGCTAATTTACTGAAGCAGCATATAGACTTCAACAGTGGAGAAAACTCAGCCACATTTTCTGGGGAAGGAGGACCAAATGGATAAGTGCTTCCCTCCCTATTCCAAACCACAGGACTGTGTAAATCCCTGGGATTAAGGACTCCAGGAAGGAGGAAGGCTAACTCCCCCACTCCCCTGGTAGATTAGCTGCTAGGGGGTCTACACTAAGTCATTATATACAATAATGGATATGAGACAATTCTTGCACACCTGAGTTTATGGACTGACATTCATACCCTCTACTCAGTTTTGCAATTTTCTAAATGAAGGTGCTGAGGAAGGCAGTGACCTTGTTCATTTCAGCTTTTTCTAGAAACTTTGCCCTCCACCTCCCAAACCTAAAGCAGTACCTCCTATCCCAGCCCCATCCCTCCCACATACCACAAAAAAGCAAACAAAAGTCCTAGCCCTGTCAGTTTACAAATCTTTTCACTGAGGTGGTTGACGCTGGCTGGTGTGATGGAAAGCCCCAGGGCAGGCAGTATTCCTGGCGCATCACTTTTGCTCAAAGATTTGGGAAAATATTTTTATAAGAAACTGGGTTAAATTAAGGAGTAAAAGGCAAAATTCACATTTCAAAAAAATGATGAAATTCCAGACTTCAAAGGAACTTTTTTCTTGCAGGAAGGGGACCTCCCTGTTTCAGCACCCCATGTGGATCCCCACTGGAGTTCTTCTGAGAAGAACACTTCTGTGGAAAAGTTTGAGCCGCGCTGGATCTGCGCCCGGCCTGGCTCTGGGCCTCTCCCCTGGCTTGGGCTGAGGCTCCTCAGGGGTATCGCGTTCTTGTTAATATCTGCTCACGTTTCTAAACTCACAGCTTGTCAGCGCCTACACAACCTGAGAGGTACTGCCAGGTTCCAGCTCGCTCTTTTCCCGAGGGGAAATGGAGAATCAGCAGCTTAAAAGGACTTGCCTGGGAAGCATCCAGGCTTCCCAGGCCAAGGCTTCTCTCAGTGTCCTTGGCCACCTCCATCCCTTAATCCTGCTTTAACCCTTGGCCCCTTGGTGTTTTGCAGAGAACCTCATCCCCCACCCACCCACCCCCGGCCCATAGTTCACCCTGCAATTCCATCCTTGGCGGCCCTTCCTCCCCTCTGGAGTATCTGGCGCCCATAGGGGTGCTTAGGAAAGTTTGGTGAATTAATGACCTCTGGTTCAAACAAATGCAGCAGAGCCCAGTCTAGGGTCTGGTGAAGATGTGGTTGGATGGGGGTGAGGGGTGATTTACTCTGCCATCTCCCAGTGCAGCCCAGAGAGAGGGGCTAGGGTCCGCGTTGGAGGACTGGAAAGCGCCTCATCAAGCGTGCAGAAGTACCAACGCAAGTTGGCAGGGGTAGCCTCCTCTCGCCGCCCAAGGTTCTCCGGCGGGCGCGCAGCCGAGCCGCCTGGATGGTGCAATCTCCCGCGCGCCTTGCATTGATCAAAAAAGGGGTTGAAACAGTAGACGCGAGGAGGAGCAACTGCTCTCGAGTCTCGACTGGGGATCACGACCAATGGGGATGCGAGCCCCGTTGCGCGAACCAATCAGCGCAGGGCCAGCGACAGCGCGGGCCAATGGGGGCGCCGGCTCGGCGCTGGAAGAGAGCACAGAGTCGGCGCCGGCTGCAGACTTGCGCTGCCCACACGATCGGTCCTTTCCAGCAGACTCCCAGTTCCCGCTTCTGCACCATGGATTCCCTGATGCAGGTGGTCAACTTCGGGCCCGGGCCCGCCAAACTGCCGCGCTCGGTAAGTCCCCTCTAGCGCGCGCCGGCAGTACGGTCCGGGTGGGAGCAGGCGCGTGGGTGGCTGTGCATCCCTGCACCGGGTTCCCGGATCCCCACTTCCTGCCCGGAGTTCCCCGAACGCTCTGCACTGGCGTGCACTCCCAGTTTAGGATCTGTCGTGGGTGGGCCTCTAGAAGGATACATTGGGGGAGGAGCTCGGCGAGGCTTGCTTGTGCAGCTGTCGCTGGCGCCGGCTACGGGTGCGCCGCGTGCAGAACCCGGCCCGCCCGGGAGTGCTGGCTCGCTGCGCTGCTCACCTGCAAACTCCGGCGCTGTGCCTTCAATCCGGCCGGGCCGGGGGCGCGGCGGAAAAGAAAAAGCTCCCAACTCTGCGTTCGCCTCGCCCCGCAGTGCTGCGAACCAGGCAGTGTTGAGTGGATGCGTGAATGGACACTGTGAATGAATGGTGAATGAGGATTGCGTTAACTGGAGGGAACTGCAAACTGGAGGCCCGCGCACGACCCCTCGGAAGCAGTGCTGCCTTTAGCCAGCACTTGGAAACATTGCTTTTCAGAAATGTAAATTTAAAAGCCTTCAGTCCAGCCCAGGCTTTCCCTCTTTGTCTCTCAGATACCCCACCCGTCCCTAAAGCCTTTTTTCTCCCCTCTGTTTCATGCGTAGATTTTTTTTTTTTTTTCCCAAACTGGCGTGACCCCTAAAGGCATTCTAATATTCAAATTCTGGTAGGCCTTGGGCTGCTAGCCCAGTTCGGTTCACTTTGTTCTGGAGCAAATGAATGACTGAATTCCCCCCTGGGTCATTACTAGACCTTTCAAGTGCAAGTGGAACTTACTCCCTGCCTTCCCAGCCCCCAGCCGGGTTCCGGCTCCTCCCCTAACCTCCAAAACCCACTCCCTCCACATCCATTCTCCCCTCCCACCGCCCAAGCTGTGAAGGAGGCCAAGTCTCTTACTGCGCCTTGGACGCACTGACCCCTGCCGCTGCTGTTACATTTTTTTTTTTCTAACCAGGACTACTCTGATGATATGTTGTAGCCACATGGTGCATAGCCAAGTGCTTTACAATTATCTGCTGTTGAACTGAGTAGAATCTCCCTGGGACAGAGACTTCTCTGTGTTGTGATAAGAACAGAGAATCTTACAATTGTAGAAGGGAAAGGACATTTTGCTTTTCTGGGGGCAGCGCTAGTAGGAGCTGAGAGTACAGGGCTTCGTTTTTTCTTAGTTATTGCGGTCTGTTTTAGGTGAGATTCCCTGCCAGAGCTGTACAAACGTTTCCTCTACGCTCACCGTTTTTTCCCTCTGTGTTTTGGAGTCTTCTGCGCATTTGTTTCCTATGTAATTTGTTCTGCATTTATTATGAAGGCAGTTGTTATCAGTAGTACAATTATTTATTATTTATTTTCTTGGGAGGATTTATGCCCTCCTGTGTGCTCTCCAAGCTGGTGGGGGGGGCAGATGTTGCTATTTATGTGTCTTCTTGATTTAATTGAAGTATAAGGATTAGAGAAGCTTTGCAAACTTTTTTTGACTGTAACCACAATGAAAAATATATTTCACAAAATGAGCAAGTACCTGCACATAATTAAAACAAAAGGCTTATGAAATATTTAGCCTAATGACTACAACATGCACAATTTTGTATTCTGTTCTGCTCTGGTCTATTCTAGTTCATTAAAAAATTAGTTATGATCCACAAAAGTGGTTGCATTCTGCAGTTTGAAAAAAATAAACTCCACTGGATTAGAGGGGTATGCTTTTTGGGTAGAAGTTTTTAAAACTTTTTATAATGATTTTGGTTATAAAATTTTATAGATGTCTTTTCAAGGAATACTATCTATGAGAGAAATACAGTCTGAACAGAAGTTCAAGGATGATTCTATCAGAGACAGATGTTTGTATTTACTAAAGACGAGGATTTGCTAAAAGTTTGTTTGATCAGCCATTGCTAATGTGTCCAACAAAAACGGTGACAAATTCTTTTTTTTTTTTTTAATTAATTTATTTTTGGCTGCGTTGCGTCTTCGTTGCTGCGCGCCGGCATTCTCTAGTTGCTGCGAGCGGGGGCTACTCTTCCTTGCGGTGCGCGGGCTTCTCATTGCGGTGGCTTCTCTTGTTGCAGAGCACGGGCTCTAGGCACGTGCGCTTCAGTTGTTGTGGCAAGTGGGCTTCAGTAATTGTGGCTCACGGGCTCTAGAGCGCAGGCTCAGTAGTTGTGGCGCACGGGCTTAGTTGCTCCGCGGCATGTGGGATCTTCCCGGACCAGGGCTCGAACCCGTGTACCCTTCATTGGCAGGCAGATTCTTAACCACTGTGCCACCAAGGAAGCCCCGATGACAAATTCTTGAAGCTCTTTTTTTTTGTCTCATTCTTTATTGTTAAAATGGTGTTTTTTCAGACAAGTTGCAATCCAGTTTAGATTATGGTTTTTTCTTTTTTTATTTTAATTTTTCACTGCATTGGGTCTTCGTTGCTGCACGCAGGCTTTTCTCTAGTTTCAGTGAGCGGGGGCTGCTCTTCGTTGTGGTGTGTGGACTTCTCATTGCGGTGGCTTCTCTTGTTGCGGAGCACAGGCTCCAGGTGCGCGGGCTTCAGTAGTTGTGGCATGCAGGCTCTGTAGGTGTGGCTCGCAGGCTCTAGAGCGCAGGCTCAGTAGTTGTGGCACACGGGCTTAGTTGCTCCGCGGCATGTGGGATCTTCCCAGACCAGGGCTTGAACCCGTGTCCCCTGCATTGACAGGCGGATTCTTAACCACTGCGCCACCAGGGAAGCCCTAGATTATGTTTTATGAGGTCTTTAGCCTGTATCTTTTAAGGGAACCTCCTTTGATGGCAGGATGCTTCTACAGAGGGTTTATCTCACCTATTTTGTGTACATTTTTAGAGCATTTCTTTCTTTTTCCTTTATGGCAGATTGCTCATACACAAAGGTAGAGAGGGAATAATATAACTAAATTCATGCACCCATCCAAAATTTAACAACTAAGGACATTTTGCCAATCTTTCAGCGCTCCCTCCCCCATACCCTCTTTCTCCCCTCCTGCCCCTGGATAATTTTAAAGCCAATCACAGATACCGTGTCATTTCACTTGTAAACAATGCAGCATGCATCTCTGATAAGGGCTTTCTATTCTTCTTTACTGAAGTGTGTGTGTGTGTATATATATATACATATATATATATACATAAATCTATGTAGATATATATGTGAAATAGGTGTTTTTCTTTCAGTGTGTAGTAATTTACATTTAATTGCCTTTGGGAAAAAAACAATGAGGCACCTCCCTAGAAAGTGAGCTATGTGTTTGGGGGTGGGGGTAGGGAATGAGCCTTGCCCCCCACCCGTTTCCTGGCACTGGAAGATTGGCCATAAGATGGGTCCCACCTGTCCAGTTGTCCTTGTAAGGCAGAACGTGGTTATGGGATTGCAGTGATCTTACAAGATGGGTCAAGGGGCTGGACTGGAGCATACAGCTAAGTACCTCTGGAGCCACAGCTGAGATTCTTCACCTGCAAATTGGGGAATGAGAATATCACCTTCAGGGCTGTTGTTGAGGGGAGAGTGCAGTACATCAGTACCCCTCATGAACCTTAATTCACAGCAGGTGCTTCCTAATTCCTGCCCACCCCACCCATCCCAGCAGACCAAAAAGATGGAAAATTGAGTTATCAGTTTAACTTGGGCCTAATTGATTTTTTTGTTGTCCCCCAGAACTTTATGCTTTTTGTGCCTTTGCTGTCAGAGTGCAAATGCAATTGTGGAAGGGCCATTTTTCTAGGGAATTAGACTTTTCCCAAAGGTCTGAAGTTGACAGTTAAAGAATTGTTATCAGAAAACTTCTATACTTGATCTTTTTTTAAGTCCAAGTGAGTTTTTATCTCTAAATAAATTCATACCTTTGGAAAAACTGTCTTAGCATCAGTCACGTTGCATAATTTCACTCTCAACTTGAGTGTAAGTTGCATCATCCGGGCTCTGTGGGGATATAGGGGGAGGAAGGGGATTGGCTGTGGGCAGGGACATAAGCTTCTTCACAGGCCTGGTGGGTGGATGCTCTCCCCTGTCCCTCCCCCACTGCAGTTTGTATGTCCAGAGTTGTGCACAGCATATTGAAATCATCTTAAATTTTCTTTTATTTTTTTCCTAGGTATTGTCAGAGATACAAAAAGAATTATTAGACTACAAAGGAGTTGGGATTAGTGTTCTTGGTAAGATTTACTTTTGGATTCTGTGAATGTCCAGGATTCAAAGGGAACCAATTAAAATGCATCATCAAGCCTAGAATTTCTACTGGGTCTTCCTGTAGGCCTTTGTAGATATATTTTTAAATTTTAATAACTTCCGTAGCATGTTTGATCGAAGCAATTTTGAAAGCAACATAAATGCTGGTGAGGGGTTTATATGTCTCAGCTCACTGTCGCATCATTGGTTTTTGCTATGCATAGGATCTGAGATCAAAAGATCCTGTACATTTACATTAACAGTGCCCAAACATTTATAAAATTGCTTCACATTCATTTTACAGTTTTTGCTGTTCTTAAACATGAACTCATTAATGTTGAAAAGTACACAAGCCTATTTTTGAAGATCTTGCATGTTAATAATTTCATGAAGTTTCTTTGAGTTCTAAAATTTACTTTTTTTTAAATTTAATTTTCTTTTTCTTTTTTGATATTTCCAAAGGCTACAGACTATTAAGAGACTGTAGGTTTAACTGTGTGCTCATTGCTATTAAATTTTGTTCCTGTGGGTCTGGCACATGCACCTAGATTTCTGTGAAGTGAGAGCACAGTGTGGAATTTTGTGCTGATGTCCTAAGGGCAGCATTTGCATACAATTCCTGTTTGTGAGAAAGATGTGAGTCATCAGAGACCAAAGGATAAATTAGTACGTGGCTCACTCAGTGAATATTGCCACTTATGAAAAATCATTCTGCTGTGACAATAAGGTTAAAATGTTTGCAGTTTGAAAATCAATTTGGATTTTCCCTTAAAGTAAGTGTGGCCCACAATTTGAATGGAAAATAACTGACATTTCCCTTTGTTATTTGATTTGCAAATTTTGTAGTTACAGCTACAGTTAACTTTTGTTGCTTTGGTTTTGAACTGGAATTTTTTTTCTTGTTTTTCTTTCCACAGAAATGAGCCACAGGTCATCAGATTTCTCTAAGATTATTAACAACACAGAGAACCTTATGCGGGAATTATTGTAAGTTTAAAATTTTAAAGACAAAATTGTGTTACTCTTGTTTGGTAATCCATATACGTGGGTGTCTGTTGCATTATTTTCTAGACTCTGCTGTGTGTTCAGAATATTCCATTCTTACAAATAATCTTGTTAAGATTCTCCCAAATTCACTAGATCAGTACATAATGCTTTTTATTTGTTCCTCATCCTGCGTTTGTATGTTTATTTTTATTTTATGTGATTTTTCCAAAGGTTTGAAATCATTTTATCTGGGAAAGATTTTTTTAGCACTGTGGAAGTTAAACGGGCTTAAAAGGGATTTGAATGACAAAGAAGTGGTCATCTTTTTTTTTTTTTTTTTTTGTGGTACGTGGGCCTCTCACTGTTGTGGCCTCTCCCGTTGCGGAGCACAGGCTCCGGACGCGAGGGCTCAGCGGCCATGGCTCACGGGCCCAGCCGCTCCGCGGCATGTGGGATCTTCACGGACCAGGGCACGAACCCGCGTCCCCTGCATCGGCAGGCGGACTCTCAACCACTGCGCCACCAGGGAAGCCCAAGAAGTGGTCATCTTTGTCAGCATAATTAACTATAACTTAGTTCACTGGCTCTTAAAGTATTGCCTCATACAACCTGTCAGAATCAACTCGTGGGGGAAGTATTAAAAAATTCAAGTGCTGGGCCCCATCCAGACCTGTTGAATCAGAGCCTTTGTACAAACTTCATTTTTAACGGGCTCTTTGGGCAATTTTAAGGGTTCTGAACTCTGGGAACTGCTTCTCAAATGAGCTCTCCCAGTTATCTGCACTGCTCTTCTTACCCAGAGGAAACTGTGTTCTTAAATAGATTGTTGCTTAAAGGAGAGGTTTTATACATTATATAAATATATTCACATAGAAATATGAATACGTTATGAAAACGAAATATGTTTTTTTTTTCTGCTCACAACACGAGTGCATGTTCATGGTGGAAAGTTTAGGGAAAAAACAAACTCACAGAATCAACCATAATTATCCATAATCCCACCAGTCAGGGGTAATCACTGTTAACGTTTTAGGGTCCATCCTTGCATTATTTCATGAACGAAATTGGAATTATACTAATTATTTAATAACTTTCCCTTTAAATTGCATTGATAAAATGTTTCAGATGGGGCGGGCTTGGTGACATTTTTGTGAGGAGCCCTCGAAACCCGTGCTAATGTCCGTGTTTGGAGCCGGTAATCATCTGCTTGGCTTAGCATGCCAGGGCTGCCTGCTGGGTCCCTGTCATGTTCACAGAACAATCACATCCTTCATAGGGTGGGTACTTGGAATGTTGGCCCAAGAGATATGGCATTTGACCCACACGCCTGTGAGCCTTTCCAGCTTGAACTTCCGGTTCAATTTATGGGCCGATTTCTTTGTACCCCTGTACCTAGACCTCTGTCTCGTGTCCTTCCATCCAGTTCTTGGCCTTGTTCAGTGCCCTGCATCTGAATAACATAAACCAGGAACGCTGCCTTGGGCTGCCATCCTCCCAGCTGCTGACATGGTTAGAGTCTCCTAAGACCTGTCTGTGTGCTTTGCTAGCCTCCTGAGCCCTGGATATAGGCAGGCACGGTTCAAAACCAGATATATGCACGCCATCCCTCGTATTGGCGAGACCAAGACCCTCTCACATTGCCCTGCCCTTTGGTGCTTTCCTTACACCTCTGTGCTGGAGCTCTGTCCCTTGGCCGTCTGCCTTCTGTGTAACCTGTTCCCAAGCTCTGACATTGCTCAAAGGCTTGGGTCCAGTTTCCCTGGCCTGAGCTGGCCTTACCCTACTGCCTGTAGCCATGCCAATCACCATTTTAATTTTCCATGTTGCAATCAAATATTTTTGCTGTTAACCTTGATATATATTGGGTCGGTGATACATGCTTAGGTCTAAAGGATTATCACAGATCCTTCTCCAGTGTCCACCTGGTTCATAGCATGAACCAGCACATATATACTTTTAGGACTTTTGGTTGCAAGTGACAGAAGCCCAGCTCTTGGCTTACACAAAAAAAGAGAGAAAGGAATGTATTATCTCGTATAACAGAAAAGTGCAGGAGTGATTTAGGAGCTCACATGATGTCAGGAAGGTCTTTTTCTCCATCTCCTGGCTCTGCTTTTTCATATGTTGGCTTCATCAGATGGCCACCAGTGGTTTCAGGTTTAGCTCCTACAAGTTCTTTATTTCCCTCAATAGAAACAGCTCCTCTTTTCTACAAGTTTGGATCCAGGTCTCAGAACCAAACCACACTGGACAGCTTGGGCCACGTGCTCATCCCCTGGAGCTGGGATTGGCCACCCTTGAACCAGGTGGACCGAGAGTGGCAGCTGATGCTTCTCTAAAGGAACAGCAGGGTGTTACTAGCTCTATCCAAAAAGTAACCATAGGCCTCCACTACAGGGCCCAGTAAATATCTGTGCAAGG
Organism: Lipotes vexillifer; assembly: GCF_000442215.2. Lineage (NCBI taxonomy): Eukaryota > Metazoa > Chordata > Mammalia > Artiodactyla > Lipotidae > Lipotes > Lipotes vexillifer. The sequence goes on from NW_006792406.1 coordinate 176,211, forward strand.
AATTAAGTAGATAAATGACTGGGTTGGGGAAGGCAGAGATGGGGCTTGACCATTGTTCTTGTAGTGTACCCACCCCAGGGTAAGGTGCTGGAAGAGCATCACTCATTCTCAATTTTTGACCCTGTTTACTGTCACCTCTGCTTCTGCCCAGAGCCATTCCAGACAACTACAAGGTGATTTTTGTACAAGGAGGTGGGTGTGGCCAGTTCAGTGCTGTGCCCTTAAACCTGATTGGCCTGAAAGCAGGAAGGTGTGCCGACTATGTGGTGACGGGATCCTGGTCAGCTAAGGCCGCGGAAGAAGCCAAGAAGTTTGGGACTGTGAATATTGTCCACCCCAAACTTGGGAGTTACACAAGTAAGTGCTGGGAGCTGAGCTGGACAGTGAAATGCTGGCTGGCAGGTGGTCCCTGCTCAGCTAGAAGGTCATCCCTGCCCCGGGCAATTCTTTCGTCTCCTTGTCAGTAGTTAGTCTGATACCATTTAGATTGGCTGCCTGTTCCTGTTAAGATTACTAACGGGCTGCTGCAGAAAGAGTATGCCTAGGCTGCTGACTTAGCTGCAAAGCCCAGGGGCTGGTTTGGCTTTAGGTATGGCTTGATCAAGGGCCGCCTACAGTGTCTCCCGGTTCTGGTGTCTTTCCCTGTCTCCTCCACAGTCAGGAAAGCTGCCCCCTCCTTTTCAGAAGATGGCTGCAGCTGCTCCTGACCTTATATTCTCTCACGTTTCAATGCCTTCGCTCGTGCATTCCCAGTAACAGTCTCCTGTCTCCTGTGTCCCATTCTGTATCAGTCAAGCGGCCTTGCCTGAGTTGCACTGTACCTTCAGGGCTGTGGGTGGAATTGGTTCTACCTGGAACTACGTGGGCTGAGAGTCACGGAGGCTGACACACACAGGAAACTGTCAGTGGACCTAGGATGGATAGATACTGGGCAACAAGGAAAAAACCCAAATACTCACCACGCCATTCTTGAAGATTATTTGCCCCCAGTAACAGTCAAAGGGGTGAGATGCGTCATCCCTTTAGGATGTTGGTGGTGATTGTAATGTAAGATGGATAGGGTGCTTTCACTTGTGAATGCTCTGGGATCTGTCTTCCCCTGCTAGGGGAGGGGCATCATTCCTGGTTGCCTCCTATCTCCCTAAGGAAAGAGGGGAGGAAACGTGTGGAGTCCCCAACTTGTCTCCTGTGATAGAAATTCCAGATCCGAGCACCTGGAACCTCAGCCCGGACGCCTCCTATGTGTATTACTGCGCCAATGAGACCGTGCATGGAGTGGAGTTTGACTTTATCCCTGATGTGAAGGGAGCAGTGTTGGTCTGCGACATGTCTTCAAACTTCCTGTCCAAGCCAGTGGATGTTTCCAAGGTAGAGTGTAAAAGAGGCCTGCGCCAGCGGGGGGGCGGGTCAGGGGACATTTTAATATATACCAGAATGGGGAAAGGCTGACAGTGTGGGTTGTCAGAATGTTTACGTCCTAACATTTCCAACCCTGTGTTAATCGTCGTCTCCCAGGGGTCACACTTGAGCCCTTGGGGAATTCATCTGCCTCTGAGAGTGGCGCTTAGAAAATCCTTTTGTCAGCATCTTGGGAGTTACTTGCTCTCATCAAGGAAAGCTTGCGGGGCTATGAAGGAGCCCCACCTTGCTTTGTACCCAGCTCAGCTCCAAGAGCATGGACATGACATGTAGATTTCTGAGCAGCTCCCCAGGTGCATGCCATGGGGGGTATGATAGCTGTAAGGAATTTAAAACAAACTAAGAAGCAGTCTGCCTTTTAAAAAGTTGTGGTAAAATATACTTACCATAACTTTACCATTTTAACCATTTTTAAGCATACAGTTCGGTGGCATTAAGTACACACACACTGTTGTGCAGCCATCAGCACTATCCATCTGCAGAACTTTTTCTTCCCAAACTGAAACTCTGTCCCCATTTAACAATAACCGCAGTCCTCCCTCCCCCCAGCCCCTGGCACCCACCATCCTACTTTTTTTATTGGTCTCTGTGAATTCGACTGTTCTAGATAACCTCACGTAAGTGGAATCATGCAATATTTGTCCTTTTCTGTCTGGCTTATTTCACTTAGCATAATGTCCTCAGGGTTCGCCCATGTGGTAGCATGTCAGAACTTCATTTCTTTTTAAGGCTGAGTAATATTCTGTTGTATGGATGTACACATTTTGTTTATAGCCTGCTTTTTATTTTTACTCACCATGCACTGGCAATTCTAAACAATGTCAACTATAAAATACTCCCTGTCGAGCCACACTGTCCCCCCTCCTCCCACTTGGGATGCCACTGAATTTTCCTACAGGTTTCATGGGGAGACATGGAAGAGGGTTCTACATCTTACACGAAAGCATTTCCCAAAGTATCTTTAAACATCTCTTTTTTTCTAAAATTCTCTCTCAGGCAGCTTGTCCCATTATTTCTCAGTTATCCCTTTATACAAATATAAATGGATAAAAAAATTGATTTCTTTAGGTTACCAAGGACAGCAGCCTCATTTTAAAGATGGCCTTGGACGTAGAAAAGAGGTATACTAGAGTGAATACGAATAGATACAAGGCCTCCACAGTGATGGGTTTGGGCTGGCCCCTCCCTGGAGAGAAGGATCAGACAGATTTCTAATCTGCAGGCTCTGAACTCTTGAGTATCGATTTGCTGTCCCGGATAGAGATTCCTTTAGAGAAGGGAATGCACTCCGAACAGGATTAAAATAGAGTCACTTCCTCATAAAAATTGTGCTTTAGAAGGAGATTGGGAAGTTTGACTACATTTATGAAAAATGACCCAGTGCATCTAGAACAGCAGGCTTTCTCTTTTGCAGTTTGGTGCGATTTTTGCTGGTGCCCAGAAGAACGTTGGCTCTGCAGGGGTCACGGTGGTGATCGTCCGAGATGACCTGCTGGGGTTCGCCCTCAGAGAGTGCCCCTCGGTCCTGGATTACAAAGTGCAGGCCGGAAATAACTCCCTGTATAACACACCTCCCTGCTTCAGGTAACTCCGGGGTATGGCTTGGGGACCAGTGAGGAGGTCTCAGTATTTCCCATCAATACTAGTTGACTTTTTAAAGTAGGGCATGATGCCACGAATCAGTGATCTAATAGCCCAGATATCCTATTAAGATTCTCTGCCCAGGGCTTCCCTGGTGGCGCAGCAGTTGAGAGTCCTCCTGCCGATGCAGGGGACACGGGTTCATGCCCCGGTCCGGGAAGATCCCACATGCTGCGGAGCGGCTGGGCCCGTGAGCCATGGCCGCTGAGCCTGCGCGGCCGGAGCCTGTGCTCCGCAACGGGAGAGGCCACAACAGTGAGAGGCCCGCGTACCGCAAAAAAAAATACCAAACAAAAAGAGATTCTCTGCCCAGCTCACCTCTCCCTCGTCCCCCTCTGTGCACTGTTTGATCAGCTTTCCTTGCCTTTCTTTTGGGGTGTTTTTGTTTGATCTTGGTAGCCTTGGTGGTTCACCATTAACCCAAAAGCTTTCTGCACATGAAGTGTCATGCTTGCATCTCAAACAACCAGTGCGGCTTTGGAGAAGGACTTTCAGAGGCCAGGCTACTGGTCTTTTTCTTTCCTTACTGGGTCTGCTTGAAGCTGGCTGCCTGGCATCTAACGCACTGGCTGGAACAGACGCCTCTCTGGTTTTTCACCCAGTCTGCAGGGGTCCTGTTAGCCTGGCTTCCCCTTATCCGAGTGAGAGGCTGCATTACAGCACTTTTGGGGAGAGTAAGGCTACCCTACCGTACAGTCTTTTAACTCCCAGACTCAGGTAGTTGGTGAAAATCTTTGTGACACCTAGGATTTAGCAACTGCCTGAGAGATTTTACTACTGACAAGCTGTGTGACCTTGGGCAAGTTGCTTAACCTATCTGTGCAGCAGGTGTCTCCAGGAGTAATTGGTTGCTGTGAGGATTGAATGATTAATACATATGTATAAAATGTGCTTGGTGAGTGCCTGGCTCTCAGTGACTTATAAATGTTAGCTGCTGTATTATCATTGTGGTTTCTGTTTTATCCCCAGCCTTAGCAGCGGGGATAAAAGAGCCAGAGTTTATAGATTATCTTATCTTTCCAGGGCAGCTATGATGTAAAATAGTGATGTGTATGACCCTCTTTATCTCCCAAGCACCCTAGGAGGTGGATCCTCTTATTATTTTTCCCATTTTGCAAGTGAAGAAGCCAAAGCCATACTTCAGGACGTGGCATAGCCGGGGTTTGAACCCAGGCGGTCTGGCTTGAGAGCCCATGTATGCACGCACACCCTGTATCTTTGTGCTCTTCTCAAGCAAAACTCTCAGTGTGGGTTTGTGTTGGAAAGATCCCATCTCTGGAGAACAGTTGGCTGCTGGGAGTCCAGCTCTCTGAGTCTCCCAGGTTTTCCAGGGATGCTAGAAGTTCTCTTAAAAGAGCGTACGAAGAGGGGCTCGGGCTGGTACAGGCTGCGGCTCCGTGGGGTTGGGGCTTTGTGAGAGGTCTCCCTCTGAGGCGCTGCCTGCAGGAAATTTCTTCCACATAATTTACCAGGGGAAGAAAGGAGCTTTTTCCAAAGTTAGAATTCTTATGGAAATTTTTGCTGGTTTTCTGTGCGGCCCGCATGAGCCGGAGCAGCTTCTCACTTTGTGTCCCCTGCTTTCCTCAGGGCACGGAGGGCTTCAGGGCTTACTCTCCTGGTCACCTGTCAATCCCACTCTGTTTCACCCTGGTTGAAAGTGCTTCTGAAGTGCCTGGTAGGGACTGGGGGGCAGGGCTGAACCTCTCTCACCTGCCCGTCTTATCTCTGGGGTTTCTGGCAGTGGAAAAACCCATGACCACTGGCCAACTGGGAAAGGAGCACTGCTGTGCTGAGTGTTGCAGGACGGTTGGGGAGCCTGAGTGCAGGGCCCCAGGAGAAGGAGCTTCGGCTCCAGGCTGTGAGGTGGCAGGAGGTGGCGGGAGGTGTCTGTCCTTACCTGTTAGAATGTGCAGCCAGGGCCTGGCTTGCAGGCAGGTGAGTCTTTCCGGAGGTGGGGCAAAGGCCACCACAGCTCCGCGAGTGAGACGGCGGGAGAAGGCAGGGAGAGCCCTGGCCCTGAAATGGGGCCTGAAATGGGGGCTGGCAGTTCTGATCAGAGCAGGGGGAGTCATGCCCTCTGGCACCTTCTCCATGAGTGACTGGGAAGCACATTTTTAAAAACTCCAGTGGATATGTGTTAAGATGCAGTCGGGTAATGTTAGAGTGAAAAATCAGCAGAAACGGTGAGAAAGCAGGTCAGTCTGTCTAGTGGGAGATAAAAAGGTCTGGAGTCAGACCTGGTGGGCCCTGAGAGAAAGTCCTCCTGTGAGTGACTCAGAGAGAGTCACTCCCCTACCAGCCCCTGTGCAGGCCTCCATCCCAGGCCCTGACCAGTCAGGTCAGCTGGCCAACCTGGGCACCTGGGGGTGGGGCACAGGCTGGGGGAGGGCAGATACTCCCCGCCCAGAGCCTTCCTGCCCGAAGAGCGGGCTCAGCCAGACACCCAGAAACAGGGGTGGAAAAGGGGCGAGGTTTCCTCTCCAGACAGATCAGAAGAGTGAACACTGAGACCATCTCGGGGCAGGATCGCTAATAGTATTTGATCAGAATCATATAAACGTGGAGGACCAAAGAGATTGGGTTAAAGGTATTCTGACCCAAGACACCCCTTGGTGTCTTGCTTTCTTTTACCCCGAAAGAAGAGAAAAGGAAAAAAGTAAGTCTGTATAATTGAGTAGTTACCCTAAATCTGTGACTTGAAAAACTTAGATTTCATTTGGGGTACTTCAGCTTTCAAGATTAGAAAATTGTAGTTCATGCAGTGAGAACAAGCCATAAATGGAGAGAGGAAGCTTTGTGCAGAGCACCCTCCCCAGGCTCTGGATGTAAGGGGATAAGGCGCCCAGAACACTGCAACTTTGTATCACATGGAAGTCCTTGAAAATGTCCCAAGTTTGAAAAGAAGCTCTTTTTTTTCTTTTAACCTCGGAGCCAAGTGACCACAGGCCCTGGGCGGTTTGAACTGAGCCTTCCTGTAGTTGCCTGTAGCCCTGAGCAGTGAATTGGGGTGGAATAAAGGACGGCGTGGGCATCCTGGGCACTAAGCCCAGTTCATGGACAAGCAAACGGATGCCTAAACTTCCCTTCTAAGCCCACAAGACATTTTTACTTACCACGACTAACTAGCTGTAGTGTGAGGTAAAGTAACTAATAAGAAACAAAATGACCCTACTGACCCAGGCCGCCTTACTTATCAGCATAGGAGTGTGGGCTGCCAAGGGGGCCTAATACTTAAGAACAGCCAGGGAGAGTTTCCCGGGGAACTTTCTGGTGTGCTTTTCTAATCCCTAGTGCCCACAGAGTATTTCATATTGCCTTAAAAAATTAACACATGGTCTTGGCAAAGATTCCTGAGGCGAGCAGAGCCTGCGGGGTAACCATTGTTAACTGCTTGCTGTGTAGGGCATATGCAAACAGAGCCGTATGTTTAATTATGCAGATGGAACTTTACCATATAGGCTGTTCTGTGAATTCTTTTTTCTATCCAGCAACGTACTGTGAACACTGCCATGTCAGCTCAGACGCCTGCCTTTTTTCCCCCTTTGAATTGCTGAGTGATATTCCAGAGAATGGATCTGCTGTGATTCATGTAGTCATTTAATGCGCAGGCTGAGACAGTGTACCTGCACTGTGTGGGGCAGGGGACATTTTAGAAGTGAAGCCGTACATCAGTTAAAAGTTAACCCTGGTTAGTGGGAACCAAGTTTCAAAGCTGCATAAGCATTTCAGGGCCCCTGTGTTTTGAAGGTTTCGGATTGTATGGGGGTAGAAGCGTGAGTTAATAATGCATCGGAAGCTCCAGTCGACTCGCAAGGCCAGACATCCTTCCACTCCAGGGGCATCTGGTCTCCGGGAGAGCCTGCTTCCTCTGAGCCCCCTACCTCACGCTGAGGCTTTGTAGACCGAGGCTAAAGGTGCTGGTTCTGGGCAGCGTGTAAAATGGGTGGGCTTTCTGCTGACTGTGCCTGCTAGGATCTCATTAAGATTAGCCAGAGGGCTTCCCTGGTGGCGCAGTGGTTGAGAGTCCGCCTGCTGATGCAGGGGACACGGGTTCATGCCGCAGTCCGGGAAGATCCCACATGCCGCGGAGCGGCTGGGCCCGTGAGCCATGGCCGCTGGGCCTGTGCGTCCAGAGCCTGTGCTCCGCAACGGGAGAGGCCGCAGCAGTGAAAGGCCCGCGTACCGCAAAAAAAAAAATTAGCCAGAGAGCGTGGGCAGTGAGTCTGGGCATAGGGGTGAGTCACACACCAAGAGGGAAGTGTGTTGGTGCTGAGGTCTGGCTGGGACTGTGGACCTGGCCTGAGCCTTTGCTGCAGCCTTGATTTGATGAATCAAATAGCAGCAGCTTGGGAACCCTGGGGTAACAGAGCTGCAGGTAGAAGTGAAGCTCGGCTTCCAGAAAGTGCTGTTGAACAGGCAGGCACCCGCAGGCCGCTCAGCGTGTTTGGATCATGTGGCAGGGTGTGTTTCTGTGGTTTGTCGGGGAGTGAGCAGTTTGGGGTTAGATGGAAATTCGAGAGCATCTTATGGAACAGAGAAGTGGGAGGGCAAGCACCGTATCTAGAACACATGCCTACATGTCCACACACGCGCGTGTGTGCTGTGATGCCCCTGTAGCAGCTGCTCTTGGCATCTGTGTCTGTGTGGCTTGGTGCCATCCTGGCTGCCCCGCTGGCAGGTGAGAGAGTGGGTGAGGGTCGTGGAGCCCCTAGTAAACCAGAGGCCTTTGTTACCGTGAAAAGAGCTGGGTCTTTGGTGTCAGACCATCTGGGGTTGGAATCCTGGCTTTCTCAGCCACTTATTAGATGACTTTAGCCAAGTTAAGCTGTCTGAGCCTGTTTCCTCATCTGTAAAGTGGGATAATGGCAGCTCTGGCCTCGGATTTTTTTGATCAGTAAAAGGCAGAGTCCTGGACCTCTGAATAGTCCTTCCCCCCTCTTACTTTCTTCTTTGCTCTCTGATTTCTCAGTCTTTATCCAGAGAGCTCCAGCCGAGGCTGTAAATTATTCAGAGGCTATTTTCTGCTTTGAGCTCCCTCGCTGCTGCCCCTAGCTGCCATTTCTCATTCCTCCCAGGGCTGTCTGGGGAGCCAGGCTGGGGAAGCTTCCACAGGGACTACCGCATGGTTCTGGGTGCTGGCTGTTCCCTGCCCAGTGCCCGCTGGGCAGCCCAGTGTGGCCTCTGCTATCGTCTGGAGTAGAAACACCGGGATTCTCCACGCACCTGGAGGCAGTGAACGAGCCAGTCAAGTATCTTGGGCTTCCCTGGGACAAGCTTCTGGTGTTTGAGCGTTTTCCCCTCCCCACCCTGTCATGGTGTTAGTAAGTAAACGAGGAGGCAGCTGTGTCTGGGGGTCCCCACCCCAGATCTTTGCGGGACATTGATGCTCAGCAACTAAGTTTGCACAGATTTTTATGGGGGACCTTTGTCCCACTCATACAGAGGCCATAGCTGAGCACGGACCTTTTCCACGCTCCCAGTTTGAGGAGGATGGTCTCTTTTCCCCGGGAGACCTCTGCTCCTGTCCCATGGGCTTTCAGTGAGGTGCACAGAGAGCCCTCAGCACCTTTTTATTTTTTATTATTTTTTTATTTTTTGGCTGTGCCGCGTGGCATGTGGGATCATCGTTCACTGACCAGGGATCGAACCTGTGCCCCTTGCAGTGGAAGTGAGGGGTCTTAACCATTGGACCGCCAGGGAAGTCTCCTCAGCACCTTTTTAAGCAGAGGGGCTTTCAGAAGATCACTGGGAAAACCATCCATTGCTCTTCAACGTCTTGTGTTTTGGGCTTAGTTTAGAGTACTTAACTAGTAAAGGTACTACTAAGTACACCTGCCATGTGCCAGCACTGCACTAAGCACTTCACCCAACCCATTTCCTGCGGTCCCCCCAAGAGCACTGAGGTCTCTATGTGACAGAGTTGATATTCTGGCTCGGTAAACGATGCACCCAAGCTCTATGAAGGGCCGAGGTGCAGCGGGTCCTCCTGGAACCAGGGACCCACATCCCATCCCGTCTGCACTCCTGTGTCTCAGATGAGCCTCCTTCACATGTTCCTTGTCGCCCTTACCTCATAACTCACCGTTTCACCAACACACACTTCTGCCTCTTCTCATTCCCAATTCAGAAAAGCCTATGGAAGGCTCTGATTGGTCCACTTAAGTCCCCTGCTCAACTCTGAAACCAGGGGAGTAAGGGACCCCGCTGGATCCTCCTGCTGGGTGGAGTTAGGAAGGGCAGAGCAGTGAAATGCTGGGTGTCCACCGTCGGTTGGCAGATCTCCCTGTTTCCAGGTGGGAAAGTCGAGTTTTGGATCCCTGGGGTGACTAATCCTGGGTAATCTGTTGGGGCAGCACTGGTTCTAGAGTCAGGACTAGGACTTGGAGCCCAGGCTTTTGGGCACTCTGCCACCCTGCCTCCGCCCGGTGGTGGACTGTGCGCTGGGGCTTCGCGGGGGGAAAGGTGAACACTGTGCTTCCAGTCTTCCAGGACTGCAAGGTCCAAGACACGGGCGCCTAGGAATAGAGAATAAAGAGCCAGTGGTAAAAACTAGGGGAAGTGTGGGCAGCGGGCTCTGGGCGTTCAGAAAGTGAAGAGTTAACTGGTGGGGGTGGGGAGCTAGGTGTCTGAGGATGCTTGTGGCAGGGATAAAATGTCAGCAGGGGTGGACACAGGGAGTTGTGTTCCAGGTGTCATGAAGAGTTTGCGTTCGGGCTTGGGCTGGACTGGTGGGCACCGATGTGACCTCTAGTGAAGAGTCTAATTAACCCTCTTTTCTGAATGGCCCCCAGGGGCCTAGAGTTGGGTTGATCTTCATTTTTGCCCCGTGACATGCTCCTGTCCTTGGTGTACACATGGCCCACCTTCATCTTGTCTATGTCTAATGGTGTCTTTAAGTCTGTTTTAGTACAACTTCAGACTGTTTGCTTGGATGTCTTTCCACTTGTGCAAAGCTGAACTCAATGGATATATGTACTTTTAAAAAAATTATTTATTTATTTTATATTTTAACATCTTTATTGGAGTATAATTGCTTTACAATGGTGTGTTAGTTTCTGCTTTATAACAAAGTGAATCAGTTATACATATATATATGTTCCCATATCTCTTCCCTCTTGCGTCTCCCTCCCTCCCACCCTCCCTATCCCACCCCTCTAGGTGGTCACAAAGCACGGAGCTGATCTCCCTGTGCTATGCGGCTGCTTCCCACTAGCTATCTATTTTACGTTTGGTGGTGTATATATGTCCATGCCGCTCTCTCACTTCGTCCCAGCTTACCCTTCCCCCTCCCTGTATCCTCAAGTCCGTTCTCTACGTGGATATATGTGTTTTTTACTCTTTATTTTAGCATCTATGTCATGGGCTTGGTCCTGGAGTGGATTAAGAACAACGGCGGTGCAGCAGCCATGGAGAAGCTTAGCTCCATCAAATCGCAAATGATTTATGATATTGTTGATAATTCTCAAGGATTCTATGTGTAAGTTGATGGGGTTTTATCTCACATTTTGCCTCTTGTGAATTTAAAAATGTGTATATGCCATGTCCTTTTGGAACATGGATGCAGCCACCTTTTGCTGAGACACTGAACTCCTCAGGAGCATGAGTTAGGTAAGTCTTCCCTTCTGCATCCCATTCCCAGGAATCCCGGGCTTTGGGACCTGTCTCTCAATGGGTGGTAATGTTTCTCACACCACAGACCCCGGGGCAGACCCCTCTCCCCAACCTCACCTCCTCTGTATGTCCCCTGGGGACAAAACACATACTTGGTGGAAGCTCTCAGCTTTACCTCAGGACTCACTGGAGACCTTTGGTATAAACACCCACTCCTGGCCCCTCCTCTGGGTTATTTACCCTTTTAGGAAAGTTTACTCTTTCGCTTATTACAGGACAAACGCTCCCATCCCAGGCCTGCAGTTGGTGAATGGAATTGGCTCTGGTATGAGTTGACTCCTAGTTAAATGTTTTTGTGACTAATTGATTCATGAATGTGTGTTGACCGCTGGACCAACGCCAGAGAACGTATGGGCCTTGTATTGATCTCCTAGGGCTGCCAGAGCAAAGTACCGCTAGCTTGGTGGCTTAAAACAAGAGAAATTTATTCTCAGTGTTCTGGAGTCCAGGAGTTCAAAGGCAAGCTGTCAGCAAGGCTTTGCTCCCTCCAGAGACTCCAGGGAAGAATCCATTCCTTGCCTCTTCCAGCTTCCAGGGGCTTCAGGCATTCCTTGGCTTGTGGCTGCCTCACCCCAGTCTCTGCCTCTGAGAGGCCTTCACAGGGCCTCCTCCTTTCTTGTGCGTCTTGTCTTCTGTCTCTTACATTGGATTTAGGGCCCACCCAGATAATCCAGGATGATTGATCTCATCTAGAGATCTTAGCTTAATTGCATCAGCAGAGACCCTTTTTCTAGGTCACATTCGCAGGTTCTGGAGGTGAGCGTGTGGGTAAACCTTTGCAGAGGCCACCGTTCAACCCCCTACAACAGGCCTGTCACCAAAATGCCAGATATAAAGTACCTAGTACAGTGCCTGGCACACAAGGAGCTTGACAGATGATGTTTTCATTTGCTTTTCCCCTCCTTCAAGGTGGGGACAGCTGTGGGAGGACCAGACTTTATGCTCTGTATGCACGTGTGTTTATACACATACATGCGTAAACACTTACATTCATTTGCCGAGCCAGGACCCCCTTCTTAGCGCACTTCACTCTTTGGAGTTCAGTGTGTTGTAAGAAAAAATATCTGGCTGACAATAACAAGGGAATTTTTACTCTTTTAAGAATTTAGTGGGCCTTGTAGGACACAAAAATGGTGCCTCAATCCTGCCTTAGAATTGTATGTTTTACCCAAGATTTGCTAACACATCTCCATAACCATCCATGGGTTTGGGGTTATACTTTTGGGACAAGCCTAACTGCTGCTGTCCCCTCTACCCTTAAATGCCTGCCTGCTCCTATGAGTTCTTGTCTTGTGATGACACCCCAGCCACAAGCCCTCAGGGAGTCTGGCTTGGCTGAACGACTTGACCTTTGGGGTCCTCTTCCACAGGCCATCTGGGGGAAGGGGTACACACTGTGCATTTCTGCCTGCTCTGTGGTTCTGTGGCTTGGCTCTTGGGAATCTTCCACTTTAGAGCCTGACGTGTGAGAGAGGAGGCCAGGGTACTCCACTAGCACTTACTGGAGCCCTTGTAACATGCATGATCAGCAGTAGATGGTCCAAGGAGTTCATGGCCAAGGGCTAAATAATGAGCCATGAGCTGGGGGCAGGGACATACTGCTTTGGCTGGAGGCGAAGGGAGGGCTTTTACATGAGCTTGAGCCTTGGACAGGAGTAAGAATTAGGCAGAGAAGAAGGCGGAAGTACTTTTAGGAATTTTTAGGAAGGCAGGGAATGGCCTCTGCAAAGCACTGAGGGAAGAAAGTAATGTGTTTGGAGAGCAGAGAGTAGGCTACCTGAAGGGCACGGTTCGTGCTGGCATTGGAAAGAAAGTCTAGAAAGGTCTGAAGACATGTTTAATTCACTAGCTTATTTATCCATTCGTCTATCTACCCATCCACCCACGCATCCATCTACCCATCCATCCACCCACCCACCCATCCATCCATCCATCCATCCATCCGTCCATCCATCCATCCGTCCATCCATCCATCCATCCATCCATTAAGCAAATGACGCCTGAACGCTCCTCTGTGCTAGCCTTGTTCTAGGCTCTGGGGATACCCAGAAGAATAAGTCACCTTTCCTGGCTCCATAAGAGTGATCAGGATCTGAATGTGAGTAAGAGCACATGGCAGCTATTGTGGAGGGGAGACCAATTTTCTATGAGCTTTTGGCTCCGTATATTTCTCGGGAGATGTGAAGGCACAAAATGGGAGGACAGGAATCGTGGTGATGCCTCCAGAAGAAATCCAGGAAATTAAAAACAAAATAAAGCATAGAAGGAACACCAAGAATCCCCTGAATTCTCTCCCCCGACTTGAGATCCTTTAACTGCAAGCACCCAACCTGGCATTTTCGAGAAGGCAGCCTGTTGAAGCCAATGTGGCAGGCAGGTCATCTCCTGAGGAATCTCATCACCTTCCCACACAAAACTCCTCATTCACTTATGAACAGCCTTGACCCCGAACTTGCATCTTCTTCCGAATAAACCTCTTTCTGGGAACTTCCATTCACCCCCTGGGCCGCCTGCCCAGAAAAGGTCATCCGGCTCATGGTGTTCCTCTGGGACCTTGTTACCAGGGTCAGTAGCAGGCTTTGCTCCCTCTCTCCTCTGTGTTAGCAGTTGGACGCTCACTAGTTGTCTCTGTGTGCACTTGGGTTTTCAGGAAGTTCTTTGCTATGGAAATATGGCCCCGAAGAGGAGGTGAGCAGTTAAATGAAAATGCATGTGAATAAAGAGTATGTAACGTAGACGTTAAGAACATGGGCTCTTGTACTGAGTAATTTGTGTAAAGCACCAGAAACTGTATTTGGCACATAGGGAGCATTCCTTAAGGGTAAGCTCTTAATAGTTTTTGTGGTTATTATGGAAAGCACTTAGGATGTTCCTGACACATAGTGTTTAATGTGTATTAGATATTAATTTTAATATGATAAAGCTATTGAAGTGATCAAATCCATATCTACATCTGAGGTCACCTTTTCTCACTTTCATGTGGGGTCCAGACCTTAGGAAAGAGAGGGAAGCATGTGATGTGTCTAGTGACAACCCCAAAATAAAATAAAGCAGGCAGAGCCCTTGGCGCTTTACAGATATGAATACATTTTATTGTCATCACAACCCTGTGAACAGACAGTGTTTTACAGCAGCACAGACAGGTTAGGGTCAGGTGCAGTGGGGAAGTGGAATCAGGCAGGATAAGAACGTGGGGAGAGTCAGGGGTGCTGGTTCCAGAGCCTTTACTAAGGAAACAACAAAAATCACAAATGATAATGACTTTTTTTTTCAAAATGCAGGAATCAGTGGAAAAACTAGAAATGATCATGTTCAGAATTGTGATCAGTTATGTCTAAGTATGTAAAAGTCAGTTACTTTCCCATACTTCAGAAATAACAATAAAAAACAAGGAAAGATCCCATTCGTAATAGTCACAAAAATTAGTAAATATCTAGAAGTCAGTTCAGTGTTCACCTGAAAAAGGATAGATGAAACATTTTAAACATACATGTTAACATTAATAAAATGTAATGTTAACATATGATCTATTAACATATAAAGCCACTGGCAGAGGGAAAGACAGATTGGTGGAAAAGTCCAGAAACTGGTCCATGTTTACTTGAGAATTGCATTTTAAATTAGACAGTTTTAAAGTCTAACATGACTTTTTGTCTAATTGACTGATTGAAGCATTGATAATTCATTTAAACAGAAATTAGATATTTGCATCACAACATACACAAATTCTAGTCCATCAAAAAGATACAAACGCAACTAAATGCAAGAAGCAGATATAAAATACAGGAGAGAATTTCTGTGTAAGTGTAGGGAGTACAGAAGCCTTCCTAAGTAAGCCATAAAACTCAGAAGCCATAAAGTAAAAGATATTACGTGAAAATTTAAAACTTTTCTACAGTTCAAGACATAAAACAAAATGACAGACACAAAAGTTTGGTAGTGTATTAACATATAAAGGTTACTGTTGATATAGAGAAGAACCCACAAATAAATGAAAAAGGATAACCAAATTTTAAAAAGGCAGGGGGTGGTTTCTAACTGTATGAGCAAACAACTCAGAAGAAACACAGCTGGTTAATAGATGAATGAAGCGGGGCCAACTTCTTTAGGAAATGCAGATTAAAACCATGGGATTTTCTTCCCCCTGATCAGCAGAAATTCTAAAGACTGGTAACATCTGGTGTAGGCAAGGGAACAAACACACTTTGGGTATGTTAAGTAAAAAAATGTGTTCAATTTTGGAGCGAGGTTTGCAGCGTCCATCGAAGTTCAAAACTCTGCTGCTCTTTGACCAAAGACTTTTACTTCTAGGCACCTGCCCTCTGCCAGTACTCTGCCTTGCACAGAAGTGTGCACAAAATTGGGCACCTGCAAGTCCAATGCAGGATACTTACGTTAACGGGGAAAATCTAGAGACAACCCGGGTGTCCTTCAGGAGGGGTCTGATGAAGGAAATTACGATCCATCCGTGGTATGGAGTAATGTGTGCGTGGAGAACGGGGAAGGTCTGTGAGCAAACTGGGAAGATGACCTGATACGTCATCAGGTCAAAAGGAAAAAGAGCAGGTGTAGAAAAGGACATGTCTATTATTCCACTTAGAAACCCACAATGTTTGTATTTGTAAATACTATATATGTACATGTGGAAACACGCATATATACATGTATACACATTTGTGTATCTGATCCTGAAAATGTGCAGAAGACTGTTGATGGCAACCACCTCTGTGGAAGGGAATAGGTCTTCATATTTTTACTCTAGTTTTTCTAATCGTGTGCAAATTTAGAATTAATTTTTTATTTAAAAGTTAGGCAGTCAGGAGAGGCCTAGTGACTCTTTTGTGGGCTTCTCTCACCTCAGGATGCACTCTTCATGCCCTTCTTGTTTCTGGTTTGTCTTTTGGAGCAGGCACTGCTGAAATGAGCGTCTTGTCATCGCTTGCCAATTGCCAGCAGTTTTCTTGCGCCCTCCTAACCCTCACCACCTTTGTGAGATGCTGTTTCGCGCTGAGGTGGTGCCTTTCCCCTCACACATGCCCCTCTGGTACCTTGGGAAGTCCCGGGGTTTCTCAGTGGGCATTCTAGAATACTCATCCCAGAGATGCAGTGGGTTTTTCAGCCACATGCATTTGGGGAAAACTCTGTTCCTGTATGAATTATCCTCTTGGGAGTTCACGATTCACTGGAGCTCTTGAGACACTCTAGGAAGTTGAGTCAAGAAACCTGTGTAGCCCTGTTAATTCAGGATTTCCTAAATTTCTATGACTGACTGTGGCACCGCTTTTCCAGTCACAAGCATCCTTAGCAGCTTCCGTCATAGACTCCCTGGGGAGTGCTGCTCAGACTCTGTCCTGGAAGCTTTGCAGTTCCAGGATGACCCGCTGCTTCCAAGGCCACCCGGCCCCCTGCTAGCACTCTGTCAGCCTGGCACCTTCTCCCTGCCCCCAACTCATTCAGGCCACAGGCTCTGCCCTCGCTCTGGGATTTAGTGATAACGCCTGGGAGCGGTGGCCCAGCACAGCCCACGGCAGTGCTCGGTGTGGCTCACAGGGTTTAAAACACATAATTTGAGCCCTTACCGGAACATGGGAAGATGATTTAAATCCAGATGTCTTATTTCATAATCCCCGTGTCTCTGAAAGTGGGAGAAACTGACTGGGAGGGCCGTATGTTTCAAGCAAAAGGGAGACTCTGTTTCTCTGTGGAAGTAAAGAACGAGCCCTCACAGTTAACCGGTAACATAGGGAGTTTGTGCTGAGTCGGTCATGTTGGGCCTGTGATACTCATTTATATGACCGTTGGGTCCCTATTGGCATTTGAATTGGCTGCCCATGCTTGAAACTCCACAGTGTCCCTGTCTTGGTCATCAGGCCTGATTCTGTTGACCTAGAAAGTTCTTTGTGGGAGCTTTCTAGCAGGCCTCTCCCCCAGTGTCCCCACCCTCCAGCCCCTATGTCGTAGTGCTTTTTCTAAAACGCGGAACTCGTTGCGCAGACCTGATTACTCCTCTTTGCTCCAGGATCCGATTGATCCAGGTCCCAGGAGAGCGTGTCTGCAGGGCCCTCCGCGGTCTGCAGTCCTGCCCCCAGCCAGGCACTCAGCACCCCAGGTGCTGCAGAGAACTTGCTGGGGTCCCCCATGCCTTGGCAGACACAGCTCTCTGCCAGATGCCCTCCCTCCATCGTCTCCCCCTGTCCTGACCCCTCCCACCTCCCTTCCTCTGAAACCTTCAACCTTCCCTCCGGCAGAGTTACTTGCTCAGCTCTGTGCTTCCACAGCGCTTGTCCTGTGGAATTTGAATTCCTTCCATAGCTGTCTTGCCAGGTTGGGAGCAGCTGATTCCCCTTCATCTTTTTCTTCCTTCCCTCAGCCCCACAGCAGGGACACTCTCAGGCACCGTGCAACTTTAATCTTCAGTTTCTAGTTCTTATGACATTGTTGCTGTCATGATACCATCTACATTCACAATAGGATGAGTAAATGTGTGGGGGATGACTGTAAATACAGATTCTTTGTAAATCCAGGTTCTTAATTTTTCCCCCTTTTTAATATTTTTTCCCCTTAAATCACGCGTCCTTTTTGCTGCTCCAGCTCTATAATTGGACTCTCACCTGGGGAGCCTGAGGCAGCAGAATATCAAAGAGGGTAGACACTAAATTTTTAATTTAAATGTCAACCAGGATACCTACTACCTGTGAAAAGGGGGGCCCAGAATTCAGGCTCAAAGCCTGTTACCAGATACTTGGTTTCCCTTCTTGTGTCTCTTCTGTCCATCGATGTGCACTTGACTCCTATTAACTTTAACAGGAATTATGTGTGTGCCCTGAGGAGCGAGCATAGCTTTTAATGGGGACATCCTCACACTGCTTTTATTTGCTGTTTAATTTTAATGAATCCCACCCTGTAGAAGGGGAAGAATGAAATAGGATGTGCTTGAGAAAATGGAGAGAGTTATTACATATCTTCCTTGTAATCCAGAATAGCATGTCATCTCTTCTTCTGTTTGTCTCCTTTGTTTGTCAATGGAAGATAATTTTGGCTTGCTTACTTTCCAAATCAGAAACTGAAGTCAAATACTAACGTATCCTAGATGAAATTTGACTCGTTCATTTTTGAGAGTCTGTGAGCCTTGTGTAAGGTACTGAGAATAAAAAGACAAATTTATTGGCTTCAATAGTTATTTACATAGCATTGAATGTGTTCCAGACGCTGTTCTAAATTCTATCAGTTATCTACTTTTGCATCATAGAACACTTCAAGACAGTGACTGAAAACCACAGCCATTTCTTTTGCTCAGGATTCTTTTCAGTCAGCAGGTGGGGCTGGGCTCAGTGGGGTGGTTTCTTCTGCTGGTCTCATCTGAGATCACTTATTCAACCAAGGTCATCTGGTGATCGATCCACCTAGAGTCTAAATGGCCCCCCTCATCTGTCTGGCAGCTGGTGCTGGCTGGCTGTTGGCTGGGCCTGTTATTTCCAGCAGGCTAGCTCGGGCTTGCTTACATGGCAGTGATGTTTTAAGAGGGCAGATATAGAAGCCACATGCCCCTCGAGGCCTCAGCTTGAAAGTTGCACAGCGTCACTCCTGTTGCAGTCTCTTGGTCAAAGCAAGTCCACAAGGCCAGCCCAGATTCAAAAGGTGTGGAGCACAAGACCCCACATGTTGCTGGGAGGGCTGGAGAGAATTTGTGGCCATTTAGTCCTCACATTAGAGAGGCACAACAGAGATTTAGTAACTTGTTCAAGGTCACACAGCTTGGGACAGTACAGTGTTTTAAGTGCTTTGAAAGCTGCTGCTCATTATTTTTAAATCTTACAGCCACTATTCGGACCAACTTATTTTTTTTCTCTGCAGCTTTGTAGAGAAAGGGTCATTCACATTGCTGTGTGGCTGCCATGGGTTGGAAGCTTCATCTATGTTGTACCACTGAACTGTCATAGCTAGTATGAAATGGAGATATTATTATCATTCCCAATATTCAGATGAGGAAACTGAGGCTCTTGGAAATTAAGTATGAGTCATATAAGAGAATGTTAACTCACTGTTCGATATGCATGAGTGATCTCCCTAAGAAAATTATAAATGTCCTGGCACAGATCTTTTTTTAATCTCTTGTTTGCATGTGGAAAATGGTTTTAAAAAATTTCCTGTTGCTGACAATTAAAACTGGATTAGATATCAGCTGTGCTTTAGGGCATCCAGTTCACATTTATTACATTTACTTCATAGTCTACTTTCACCCTAACTAGTGGCAATAGAATTGCAAGTTGATGGGAACAATCTTACTCCAGTCACCTGTACATTTCAGTATACTCCATTATGATGTTTAAATATATAACATTATTAAAAGAACATTAAAGGGAACATAGAATTATCCCATATTCTCACATCCTGAACACAAATATTTTCTATTTCTCTATGCTTCCTTAGAATCTTTATATCCACATTTATACTCTTAACTAGAGTACCCATAACATCTAAAATTTTTCACTTATTAGATCATAAACCACTTCCATTTTGCAGCCTAATCTTTTTATCTTTTTATGTGGCATCTTAATATTTAGTTATAAAGAAATGTTATAATGTATTTTATTTCTATGGTAGACGTAGGTCGTTTCTAACTTTACCTGTTGTAAATTAATTACAGAATATATGATGTTCTGGATGGGCTTTAGTTCAGATGTTTTGTTTAATTCTATCTCTAAATATGTACTCTCATATTTTTTCAAAACATGTGTTCTGAATTTGATTCCCAACGCCTGTCAAGAACCATGTAAATGTGTGTTGTGTGTGTGTGTGTGTTGTGTGTGTGTGGTGTGTTTTGTGTGCATGTGTGGTGTTTGTGTGTGTGTGTGTGTGTGCGCGCACACGCCAACAGTTTTACTCTGGGAAGTTGATTTAAGGAAATAGTTCAAACATACAAAAAATGTCCAAGTAATCCAATGTTATGATGTTTCTTCATATGTTAGCATAACTTTAATTTTTGTAACTAATGCTTTACTTTTTTTTTTCTTTTTGCATTTCTATAACCAAATAACTGACATAGAGTTCATTTGAGGTATAAGTTTTAGATCTAAATCAATTTTCCCTATACAGCACTACAATTATCTCTCTGTTTATTAAATAATATTCACTTTCCTGGAATTATGTGATTCTGAATGCTTAAATATAATATATAGCACTACAATTATCCCTCTCTGTTTATTAAATAATATTCACTTTCCTGGAATTATGTGATTCTGAATGCTTAAATATAATATATAAATGGGTTTATTTGGATTAAAAAAATTTTTTTTTTCTGTTGCTTTGTTAATGGCAGTTGCACATTGCAGAAAAATAGCTGGAACAAAAAACATGTTTTTCAGATGCCCAGTGGAGCCCCAGAATAGAAGCAGGATGAATATTCCATTCCGCATCGGCAACACCAAAGGAGATGATGCTTTAGAAAAAAGATTTCTCGACAAAGCTCTTGAACTCAATATGATCTCCCTGAAAGGGCATAGGTAAGTACTTGTCCCATCCAGAAGCTTGTCAGAGAATTGGTTTAGTTTTCAGACGCTGAAGGAGACACATCTAGGAGCCTGCCCATCCTGGAGTAGCAGTTATTGGAACTAGTTGGGAAAGACCGTTTGTTACGCGGGTTCTCCTGCTGCTGCTTACAGACCCCTTAGCACGATTCCACGGCCGAGAGCATGGGTGGGGGGCACATCTTCTAGGAGCTTTGGTCAAAATTACCTTTGAAAATCTCTGCTCTGACAGCACAAAGGGTGCCATCCCAGCTCTGGTGCAGCTGGCACAGCCTGTTCAGTGTAAGAACAAACACTGTTGCTCCCCCGGACGTCAGAGAGAGTAGTTAATTCTGTCAGCTCCATGGAAGATGTACGTTCTCACGCATGAGAATAGCTGCCCGCTCCCTGCCCGCTGCACGGCAGGCTCATCGAAGAGTTGAGCTAACCTAGGTTCCATGTAAGCGTGACGGTCCTTTACTGCGTTGGAAAGGAATTTTTTAATGACTGAGATGTGTGAAGCTCCTGGCCACCCGCGGGGTCTTTCAGGTGGGAGGTTGGACACGATGGTCTCAGGTGCCGTGACTCGCAGGAGCTGGTGACGGGAAGGAGGGTCGTCTTGATGCTCAACCAGATGCTCCTGTTCTTAACGGCTGCACCTGTGGTTCTTCTAGGTCCGTGGGAGGCATTCGGGCCTCTTTGTATAATGCTGTCACCATTGAAGATGTCCAGAAACTGGCAGCCTTCATGAAGAATTTTTTGGAGATGCACCAGCTATGAGCACATCCTAACCAATATACATTCTGCCCTTGAACAATGTACAAAATTGAAAGTCACTTGGGCATGGCTAAAAAAACTCAACGTGGTATTTTTCTCGAATGAACATGCTTATGATAGATTTTCTTCTTTTTTCAGAGAACAGCAAAACATCCACAGCTATGCTAAGCTGTTGAAACTTAACCTTAATTCTAACTTGAACTGGAAGCTTTTAAAAAATCTTCTCTTGCTTTTCTACCAAATTCTAACTACTGTTGTCTTTGCTGCTACTTTTTCTGCCTAGATCTCATATTCAAAGCTGCCTATGAGTTTAATTATATGCAAACTGCAGGTTATTAATGTTTAGAGACACACAAACACACAGCATGGAGGGTGGGTGGAGCCCTCTAGGTGCTGAATTTTGATCCTTTGCAAGATGACAGCAGTGGGGTCTTTTGGATTCTGCAGCTATTAATTCAGGTCACCACCAACCGTGTTGTGTTGTTCCAGACTAAAAGGCAAACTGGAGATCGTTCTTTATACCTTTATTCTCATAAAGAGATAAAAGTGGCATACTATATGTTTATATAGCAAGGTCTGTTTTTAATACCAAATAGTTTATATCTCTATGCATTTATATCTCTGTGCATTTATATTTCTAATAATACGTTTCTTGTTGATATATGTTGAGACTTTGAGAACTTGTTGGGATCCTTGACCCTGTGCATTAGAGTGTTACGTTCTCAACAGCTGTGTGCCTCCCCTTCCCCCTCCCCTCTCCCTTTTTAAGCTGCTTCACAAGATTTGGAAGCTCCCTGGTTCACTTTTACTTTCCTTTCAGTTGGTAGAAGAATGGTTGGTTGGTTGGTTGGTTGGTTGGTTCTTTGTTTTTCAGTTATGCTGTTAAACTAAAAATCTCTGTTAAACTCCCTTACTGTTTGTTCACGTGACTGTTCTCTTTCTGGTGTTTGACCAGTGATGCCGTGAGTTTGGGAAGATCTTTGCTGAAGAGTCTTTTCCCCTCTTGTTTATCCATTGTCAGTGTTTTATGTTGACCGTGCGAAGGACATTAAAGTCCTAAAACATCTAAACCTTTGTCAATGAATTTCTTTACATGCTTTTTAGACAGATTGTTCTTTTAAAAACTTTATGTTGGGAAAACTTGAGTCTGAAAATAGCATCTGTGAAGGGTATTTTGTTCAAAAAGGTGTAAGACTTGAGTCCTGTACATCCATGTTTTTAATGATTCAGCATACTGGTAGCTTTCCGTTGGCTTTTGGAATGGGCAGTATCAACAAACCACGTTACAACACAGCTCACGGTATAAAGTTCTATGAACTTTGTCCCACTTAGGCTGGAAACATGCCACTAGGACAGTTTTGAGCTATCTTCGTGTTTCGTTGGATTGTGTAATGAGGACTATACTGATCTTTCGTCCCAGTGCTGTACCAATTAGTTGGGTTAGTTGGGTTTCCTGCTTAGGGCTAAGCCTTACCAATCTTGGTTCTCTCATCTGTGAAAAGGAGGATTGAAATAACTCCCCCACTTATCTCAGGGATGTATGAAGAGCTTAAAACGAGGGCTCAATGCAGGATGTGACTGATAACCACAGTAAATTTTTAAATGGCAAAAGCCGGCCAGTGCTTGGACGCCATCCAAGTGTTCACATATAATAGTGCTCAGAGTCTATTTTGCCTCCTTCCTCATCCATTCACGTGATGGTGACAAGTCCCTGTGGTTTGTACCAGCCCCAAATCTCTTGAATCTCCACTTATTTCCATTCCCATTCCCACAGCTAGCTCTGTCAGCCCTCAGCGGATCATTTCAGCAGGCTCATCTGCCCCCACCTGCCCCTACCAGCACAGCCCGTTGGACGATCACTTCCCCTTCATGCTCCTCCTTGGTTCATAAAAAAGCCCAGGCTTCTGAGCCCAACGGTCACAGCTTTGTGGTGTCTGGTCTGGCTTCTTCTTTCTTGTGTTTCTGGTTCTTGGAATGTGGCGAGCGTATATACCCATGCTACGTCGGGTAAGCCTGGAGTTCCTGCCCCCGCTCAGCAAGACTGACGTTCCTTCAAGACACCTGCCAACCTCCTGACCTTGTTTGTGTCTCCTGCATTGCAAGGATGCGCTTTTCCTTTGTTCGTATAAGCGTGACCCTTTTATCCCGTCACAGCACCTCCATTCTGTGTTTTCCTGTGCCGAGGGTGTCTGCTTACGTGCCTTCCCCATCAGAGCAAGGAACAAGCCCTGTTTCTCCACCTCCATCACCTGGCATCCTGCCTTGCCCTTAGGAGGAGCTCAATGACTGTCCGTTTAATGAATGGAAAGACAGGACTTCCTGAATTTCACAAACAGCCTGCAGTAAAGGCAGAGGTATAATCTCACATACGCGGATATTTAATTTTTCAAAAGCTTCCTATGTAATTTCATTTTTTACTAAAATTTAGAATCTTGGAGAGCTCTCAGACTCTTTATATTTGTGTGAAAGTGTTTGGAAAACGGTGAGCAACTGCGTTCATACCAGGACAAAGGGTGGTCACTGTTGTCTGGAGCTCAGATCGCTGGAAGATACTCACTGAGTGAAAACCTTGACCTTTGAATGTCTCAAGTGAGTGAACGGACGCCAGTCTGCTGACCATGTGGAGAGAGGTGGAAGGGGAGATAAGGATGCAGGCCCTGGGTCAACAGGCTGTGGGAGCCACAACTGGCCAGTCTTTAAGATTAAAAGCAAAGTGGACAGACAGGTGTCTTTCAGGCCTTGGGAAATCTGTGTAAGGCTTGGCGGCCTCATCTTCCTTTAGATCTTCCAAAGTGTCCTCCCAAACTGATTTTGACTATTTTTCTCTTTCAAGATTTGACAACACATAATCATGTTAACACCACCTAAGTGAGAAAAAACAGATTTGTTCCCACGTTGCTTATGTTTACCTGCACACACTGCTTCATCCCCAGCACTGCGGCTCTGTTCTTTGCCTGCACAAGAAACAAAATTGGAATTGATCTGTTCCGCGCTAGTCTGTGTTTATCTAAATATCTAATGCTATCTCGTCACAACTTAGCAGATGCTGGAAGGTTTGGCAAGCCCTTAGGTGAACTATGTGATGTAACAAATAACTATTCCTTTTTTCCCCTTTAGAGCTTAAGGAGCCACTAAGACCCCGTAAAATGGACAAGACCCATTGATAGATGTCCAGGTCTGCCGAAGGCACTTGCAGGTCTGGCCTTGTATCGCTGTGTGATTAATGTTTGTTGTATCGTGTTCTTTGGAAGGAAAATAAAATGAGAAGAATTTTCTCACATTCGATCAGAATGAACATAATTAAAAAGTGAAATGCTACTGCGTCTGCAAAGAAATCAATCACTTTAATTGGAAAGAAGATTCCTTGCCTCTGTTAGTAATTGGGCTCTTGGTAATTTAGAATCGGAATCCATGACAGTTTGTGATAAATTGTCTCCTTTTGGGCTAAAGAAGGTAAGAAGTTCTAATTACCCCTGGATTATTCCAGAGTGGGTGGAAAAGCTTGATCAAAGAGATACTGGGAGAGAGCTAGAAAAGCTATCAGTGAGCAAAGATTTATTGAATTTCTTTCTAAGAAGCTAAAGAATAAAATAGTTCATTTGTTGTGACAAAAACAAGAGCCTCTGGTATATTTGAAATCCCAGAGCAAATTGGATTTTCTAAGAAAATAGGGAACTGGGCATATTAGAAAAAGTTTACTTACACAGAGGTTCTATAGTTAGGTTATAGAAATTGGCCTTGCTTACTTGTTAGCACATGAGGATATTGACAGCCTTGGGCCTCACTTGGGGAAAAGTGTGGATTCATACTTTGAGTGTTTAAATGTATAAGTAATTGGCACTGAGTTTCAGGAAGTCCAAAATGTTTTATTCAAATGAAAGTGTAATTTAAGTTAGTAGAAATGTACTCAGGGTCCTAATGAATGAATCTACTGACCCAATCCCCGTTGGGATCCTAGCCTTTGTTTCTCTTCAGATTGTCAACAATACCTGAAGAATAGGCTGGATTTTAGGTTGATGTATTTATTTTGAATGGTGTGTGTTTATTTTACATATCTATATAGAGGTAGATACATAGTTATAGATATAATTTCAAACTTAAAGAAAAGTTGCAAGATTAGTACAAAGAACTCTTGTATGTGCTTTACCTAGATTCACCAATTATTAATATTTAGCTTTATTTGCTTTGGCATTCACTGTCTCTCCATATATACATGTTTTTTTTCTCCTGAACCCTTTAAGGGTAAGGAGACATTGTGCCCTTTTCCCTAGAAATAGTGATTACTTCCTGAGTGAAACAACATTTTCTTACCAAACCGCAGCACAGTGGTCTAAGTCAGAAATTTAACATTGATACTGTAGACTGATCTACCGTCCATATTCAAATTTTGTCACTTATTCCAGTAACATCCTTAATGGCTAATTTTTTCAGGCCAGGAACCAGTCTACAATCATGCATTGCACTTAGTTCTCATGTCACTTTGGTCTAAATATGAAATAATTCTCCAGCCTCTTTGTTCTTCATATTATTGAGAGTTTGTGATGAGTATAGGCTGGTTGTTGTGTAGAATGATCCTCGGTCTGGGTTTGTCCTCTGTTTCCTCATGGTTCTTTCATGTTACGTGCTTTGGATGGGGTTCCACAGAGGTGACGGTGTGTCTCTCTGTGCATCCTTACAGGAGCCCCCTCATGGTCATCTGTCTCCTTAGCATCTTGGTTAAGGTGGTGCCCACGAACTTTCTCCACTGTCAAGTTATTATTTGTCCCTTTGTAGTTAATAAGTAATTTATGGAGAGATATTTTGAGACTCAGAGTATTCTGTTCTTCATCAAACTTTTGAATTACATATCTGGTTCATAGAACTGGAAATTCAGGTGGATTTATTTGATGGAGAAGGTGAAGTGATTCTTAATGCTTACTTTCCACTAGTATTTTTACAAACCACCCTTCTCTCTCCCAAAGGAAAAAGAATCCTAAAATATAAGCAGGGGTGTGCAGAACAGTTCATTGAGTAGTGAAAAGGCAACCGTTGGAGGATATATATTCCAGTAGCCCTGAGAGTAACAAACATATTTTGAGAATGTGAACAGTGTGGGCAAGTGTACTTTTTGGTGAACCAGGGAAGGAGGAAAAGAACCCCCTGATCAGGATATAGGGACCAACTTGCAGACCTTTCCTTCCCTGTCTAGTCTAGTTTGTTTATTTCTCAGTAGTTTTAGAAGTACAACCCTTTGGCCACACAGACCTTTAATCTAATAAGCAGATCATGAACCACAGAGCCTGATTATGCTTTGAAAGATGTGCTATATATAACAACCTAAAGTTAAAATTGCTTCTAATGACTCTAGCCCAGCAGAATAGCCCCCAAGAGAAATGTAAAATCTTGGCTTCCATCTAGCCAGGTGAAAAGCCGTAGGCATCCCGAGAAATGAAACTTAATGAAGTTGAAACGTAAGAAATGTTACAGGTCATTCTGGGGGAAAAAAAATAATGATCTTATCCAGCAGAGTAAAAAGCGGCTAGAGGCTGAATCATGCTTTCCTGTTCCCTTTCCCCCAGTTTAAAACCATAGTTTCTTTAGGTTGAAAGTCCAGAGGTTGAAGCAGAAATCTTTAGGAGTTCTTAGGAAATGACAGGTGAGCAGGTTAATAACCTCAGGTAGCAACTATTCTGCTGTAAGACACACCGGGGAAAATACTCCTGAATTTCTGATGCATTTAAATCTAGGGCAGAGTCTAACATACTTTCTGAAGAACTATGTTCAGATTAAGGCTCCAGCTGATGTTACCCATTCACCTCCCCCATTAAGCCATCCCCAGTTCTCCCAATGGCATATTGTTCAAGATATGGTGTCTTCCATCAGCAAGGTTCTTGTGGATACAGGGGCAAGATATATCAGTTAGGATTTCGTTAGTCACAATAGATAGAAAACTTGGTCCAAACTGGCTGAAGCCAAAAAAAAAAAAAGAATCATTGGTTGATGTAACTGAAAGTCCAAAGACGAGGGCCAGCCCAGGTCTAGTTTACTCCAGAGTCCCATGGTGCGTATTCTTTGGAACCACCTTTCCGGGACTCTGTGTCTTTGTCCTCCTTCGTGTCATGCTTCATGATAACCACATTGGTGACATCGCCTCTTCAGAACAGGTCCGTAGCTCTGCTTTCCCCGCCAGTGTCCAGGCTCACTCTGCTTGGGCTGCCTTAGGTCATTTTCTCATTCCTGTGCCAATGAGTAGGACCCAGAGGAAGGGACATGCTAACTGGCTGGAATACAATAGGGCCCATCCTTGGAGCTGGGTAGGTGGCCAGTCCCACCTAAACCATATAGAAGACTGTGCAGTTTGCCAAATAAGTTCTGCTTTTTGTTGCCCTCATGGAGCTTACAGCTTAGTCAGGGAGGCAGACAAACAAATAAGCAAATGGATACAAGATATGAAGTAAAAGAACAGAGCTGTGAGACTAAGTGTCAGGGGGACACAGTCCAGACGGAGAAGTGCGAGGTGACATTTGAGTTGAGATCCGAATGGTCGAGCAGGAGTTAAGAAAAGAGGTTAGGGAGAGACAAAAGCCACGTGAGCATTTGGGGAGACATTTATCATTTTACTTTCTCTTCAGAGAGTTGGTGTGTGATGCTCAAAATATTGAACAACTAGTGTGGTACCCTAGAGAGGCCAAAGTTACTAGTGGCCAAAGGAGGATGACTACAGGAAAGCACCAGCTCGCCGTAGGTGGCCACAGATGAGTGGCCCACTGCTGGGGTCTGAGGCCCACAGGGCTAGGGCTGGGGCAGAGACTGTTAACCAACTAGGATGGATAGTAGATAAGTATATAAGTAACGGGTATGGCTTGTACCTGCTGGTGCTGGATTTCAAGCCTGACTGTACCCTGTTCTTCTGGGCCTCTTTCCACTATTTACTGACCACCAAACCTTCCCTATGCGATATTCAATAAACATTGACTAAACGTATAGATGACTATATTGATAGCATGGGAAAATTATCTACATTCATGCCTGATTGATATTGATAGGCGATTTCGCCCCAGAGCAAATTAGCAAATGCTTCCTTAGGTTCCACAGAGCATCTTAGACGTTGATTTTCAACTAGAGGCTTCTGGGATTTGAATCAGCATCTGCCTGAGGTTTGCAAGTTGAGGGGAATCTCAGCCTGGAGATACATGTTGATTCCACTGCGGAGTGTTGGAAGCCCGCACGGAGTAATAAACTTATAGTTGTGTCTTGTTTGGACTATTTAATACTTATTAACTTAATGGGCACGTTAAAAAAAAATCATGAGATGAAGCATCAACATCCTGATTCCTGTCTTTTCTTGAAAGGGGAGAAGATTTGGGCCTGCATTTCAGCATATGGAAGTTTGTCTGCAGCCAGTAGAGGCTGCCTCTTTAGATGGTGTGCTCTAATTTGCTTGTCTTCCACCTTTCTCACTGTTTTCATATTTGTTACGTACTGGCCCTTGGGTACCGGGTCTGAAAATAGCAAGATTTAAGCTTTCTATTAGAAAACCATAGCAAGGTAAAAAGAGTACGATGATCCTTGGCATCACCCTTCTGGCCTTTTCCACTGTTTCAACCCCAGCAGCAGGAGCATAAACTTTCCAGCTGTGTGAAGGACTCAGAACTGAGCCAGAACAATCCCCAAACCAGCTGAGGTTAGTCTGTTAGCTTTGCGCAGGCTGAAAGCTTTAAATAATCATTTCCAGTCATACCTTCTGGTCATTTCCCTTTAGTGTAAAGTTTCCACCTCCAAGTTCTTCTCTTACACCCTGAGAGGCTGGCCCAGAACTAACCTAGGAGCCTCCACTTGGGTGAGTAATTGTCATTAGCCTCCTTTTAATCTCTTAAGCATCTCTCCTGTTTAGGGCTGAAGTCTAGTTCTATACGATTTCAAGTAAAAACTCCCATCCACAAGTCACTGATCCATTCATCCAACTTTACCTATTGATTTAGCAAAATGGGGAATCATATTGACAAGATCATTATCCTTAAGCGATTTGGAGCCTAGAAGGGAAATTAAAATGTCAAAATGCAATTGTCATACTCTGGGACAAGTGCGTATCAGGTAGGGTTGCTGATAAAATACAGGACACCCGGTTAAACTTGCGTGGTTTATTTGTTAAAACTGATAACCCGGGGCTTCCCTGGTGGCGCAGTGGTTGAGAGTCCGCCTGCTGTTGCAGGGGACACGGGTTCGTGCCCCAGTCCAGGAGGATCCCACGTGCCGCGGAGCGGCTGGGCCGGAGCCTGTGCTCCACAACGGGAGAGGCCACAACAGTGAGAGGCCCGTGTACCGCAAAACAGGTAGGGTTGCAGATAAAATACAGGACACCTGGTTAAACTTGCATGGTTTATTTGTTAAATCTGATAACCCTACCACCGGGGAAAGTGTTGGGTGCAAGGGAACACAGGTGAGGAGGACCAAGGAAGTCTTCCTAGAAGCACTGCCATTGAGGCCAACACGAGAGAGGCTAAGTCAGAAGAGGTGCAGGATAGGGGAGGGCTCTGTGAAGACAGAGAATAGCACGTGTGAAGGCCCTGACTTGAGAGCTGCCCCAGGAAATTCAGAGGCCTGAGGTTCAGGATGTGGGAATGTGGAGGGTGGAGGAGTGTGTCAGGGGAGGGGAGGCTGGAGACGCGATGAAGTCCTGCCATGGAATGTGGACTGGATCCTAAGCACAACGGGCCAGCCATTGTAGGACTTGAGGCGGCAGAGCGATGTAAGATACGCATTTGAGAAAAATCCTTCTGGCTGGAGTGTCGTGACTGATTAGAAGAGGGAGTCTGGAGACAGGAGAAGGCAGAGCGTGCTTGCTGCAGTAATGATAGTGATGGCGGTGGCTGTGAGGAAGAGAGAGGAATGGATGAGCTACTTAGACGACGGATGGGTAGATGTGGGAGATGAGGGAAGAGAAAGGCCGCGCATGAAGATGGTTCCACTCAGTGGGACAGGAGAGGTAGGGAGAAGTGGGTACTGCGCTGCCATTTGCCTGTTTGCCTCAGACCGGCTCCCTGCCTTTCCACTGCTCTGCTCCGTGTCACAGGGCTGATCCTGCAAACCCCATCGCCCAGATTTGGTAGGTTCAGCCAATGGAAAGCATTGGCCGGAGTTTAGAGGGCAGGGGGATGGGAGAAGCCAACGTATTTTCCCCTCCCCCTTGGCTCTCTGTTCGGGTAGCTGCAGCAGGCCTGGTGGCCGCTTTGCTCTGAGTGGCTGCCCCGCCAGGCAGCCACTCCCTCTGTGCTTCCAGCTCCTGCCTGGCAGCTGTGGCAACACCACTTCCTTCTTTGCCCCCCCAGCCCAGCAGTGGGATGGGTGTGGTTTCCTCTGCTGTGACTCTCTGGGATGTCTCACCATCCCATTTGGCCTTTTAGCTTTTTCATCATCATATGAAATTTGTCGTATTGAACTGTCTGTCACGGGCTGTTTTTCTGAGTGGACATTCAGTAATACGGACGTGATGGATTTGAGGTGCCTTATGAGACATTTAAATGGAGACGTTTAATAGGAAGTCGTATATAGACTGAAAGGTGCAGAGAGTGGTCTTAGATGGAGACAGACTTAGCTGGTAATTGAAACTAGGGGAGAGGATTAGGTCCTGCAGGGAGGTGGCATAGCAGATGAAGAGCGGAGAGCCTAATACAGAGCCCCGAGAAATACCCCTAGGACGGTCAGCTCAGAAAGAGACTGGGAGGGTGCCGAGAGAGAGAAAACTGTCAGGAGGGTTGGGTGGCGCAGAAGCCAAGGGAAGAGATTTTCAAGACAGAGAGGCAGTTTAAGATCTAACTCGGCTTGGCGGTCACATAGATAAGGATTGAGTAGTCCCCTGGACTTGTCAACGGAGAAATCATCGGGGGCTTCAAGGAGATCAGTTTCATGAGAGTAGTGGGGCAGAAACCAGGTCGCAGTGTAGCTGGGAGGGGAGCAATGGGGGGCAAGTCAAGAAATTGATGGCAAAGGGAAAGAAGGGAGGGGTGGATAGAAGGACAGGAGAATGGAATGGAGGAGGGCATTTCCTTGTGGCTCTTTAACCTGGCTGGGAGGGGCCAACAGAGAAGGAGAGCCTGAAGATGTAGGAAGAGAGGGTGGCATCCCGAGCCCAAGGGGGACTGGCCCCTGTCTTCAGCTCCCACCAGCTGGATGTTCCCTTCCTCTAGCTTTCCACGTAGGCTGTGGAAGTTGCCCCTTGCCTCCTTGGATCAGCTGCCCTTGATTCGTTCGTCCTTTTCTTATTTCTTAGCACATCTGGGTCATACGTCATGTGAAGACAAACAAATCACCACTGATGCTTAATTTTCCTGAAAAATCCCCCAGCCAGGTACCATTTTGGAGAACTACATACTGTTTCTCAAAAAGCCAAAGTAGCCCATTCTTCCTCTGTCACTGGGAGAGATTGCTGTTTCTTGGAGAACCCGATGAAGAGGGTGACTCGCACTTAGGAATAACGTTGCTTGACAAGTGCAAAAGGTGAGGTACTTTGGCTATGAGGGGCCTCTGAGGCCTGAGACTTCCTGAGAGTTGGCAGACTCACAGCTCCCATTTCTCTCTGACCCTGGGCTATGAGCTCATTAAATGAGATGGTAAATAAAATCACTGACATGGTTTAAATGATAATTTTGTTCTCTCTTTTTCATTCAGAGCAAATTTAATGGAATTTGTATACAATGTATGGATGAAATATCCATACGATGGGGCTTGACTATAGCCTCATGATTCCCCTTCCCTTTTCTACATCTGGCCCCTTTAGCTCTGCAGACTTAACCCCACACCGTCAATCCACCCAGTCGGTCGGCTGAGCGTCTCTTCCTCCTTCGCATCTGGTCGTTGTCGTCACCTTGTCCTCCACTACCGCGTCCTGCAGTAGCTGTTAGGTCCAGAGAGGTTGGTTCACTGTGAGCAAGTAACTGTCAACTCCATGGACAGCCGGAAGTGACTTGGCAGCCGGGATGCGCCCACCCTGAGTTAATCATACCAATGAGGGTCAAGGAGAATGGGGATGCAGCTGGTCTGCAGAGCCCCAGCAGTTCTGAGACACATGCTCCTGGATCCACATGTTGTTCCATATCTAACCTTGCCTTTCTTTGTTCTCTCTCTTGACGCCATCCAGGTTTCTGCTCTCCTTGTCCCTTTGGGGAGGGGGGTCAGTACCAGCCCAGGTGTAGTCCCCAAATGCTTCCTACTTCCAGGCCCTACATAGGCTTGTATATCCACTTGCTTGGGTTGCCCTGGCATTCGTGATAACAAGTTGAGTGGTTTCTGCCCTAGGCTCTCTTTTCTGGCATCCTTCCTTGCTGAAATGTCAGAGGAGGCCATTGAGAGGGCGTGACCGCCAGTTGACCCGAGAGCTGGACCCGGGCAATCAGAGACTCCTCACCCCCTCCCCTGACCTTGGAATATACATTCTGCCCACCATTCCCACAGTGGGAACCATTTTCAAGAACGCAGCCTTGAGAGAGTAATGTGTTATTGAGACTGTGTGGACAGTATACGTGAGTGAACCCTGTTAAGATCTCTGTGTAAACTCAAGATCCTGGTGGGTGGGTGCTGAGATCTATTCGTCTTTCAGCTGACCAAGGCAAGCCTTGTAAGCAGGTTCCCTTGCTTGTTAAAACTGCCACTGACTAGTCTGGAGCGGGCTGCCTCTTTCTTCAGTCTCTCCTTGCCCTCTGTGTATAGGGGCCAGTTTTCACACCAGCAGATAATCTTAATGCTTTGTTTTCTTCCAAGTATGTACAAATCAAATAATGCTCTTGTGATAAAAATTATACAAAATTATACAGAGAACCAAACATATACTTTCCATTATATCTTTGATGTACTAGTTGGTGTTAAATTGACATGTTTCTTCACCTGTGTTCTTTGGACTGTTTTTTTCATTCATGTCTGTTTTTCTCCAGATGATTGTCTACTGATTTATACAAATATGTGAATTTGGATAAACGAATACATTTTACTCTCAATTTCAGTTTGCATCCTTTGCTCTCCAACAATCATTGGAGTGCTGTTTTCAATATGTCCATGAAGGGATTCAAAATAACGAAAATGCTTTCGAAAAATAGTGTCGTAGGTTGACAGAGTGGTTTATAAATTACAGCATACGCTTATGCTCTTAATTCTTTGTCACAACCCTGCTTATCATGGCTGGAATTGCTCCTACACCTGTGGGGTCAGCTGGGGGTTGTCTGTCAGCCGGGCCAGGGCCCTGACTGGGCCACATGCCTCTTATGCCCCAGCTAGTAACTGGGGCTTGTGCTCATGGGAGTAGCAGGGCTCCGAGAGGGAGAGCAGAAGCATCTTGGGACCTAGCTCTGAGCTGGCACACCATCGTTTCTGCTGCCTTCTGTTGGCCATGGCAAGTCACCTAAGTTCAAGGGTGGGGAAATCAACTCTGCCTCTTAATGAGAGAAGTTGGAATGTCACATTGCAAAGAGTGAGGACACAAGGAGTCAACCTGGAGCCATTTTTGCAATTTGGGATGGTGCTTGGTGCCTTCCTCAAGGAGGTCGTCCAAAACCATTTTTCAAACATCCCAGGTTCCTATAAATCTCCACCTCTGGTTTGGCAGCCCCTAAAAATTCCCAATCAGTTTTGGTAAGGGGACACTTGGTGACAGTGTTGTCTTTCGAAATGAGTAGTTCCATTACCGACATTACATTACTCCTCATACATTATTTATAAGGTTTCCCTGTTTGTATGTGCAAAATATTTCTGTGTATATTTTGAGAACTAAATTGTACAGGCCTCTTTTTTTCTTTCACACACCCTAGAGATGTTATACAGGCAGTAAAAGTGCCCAATTTTTTGAGAAATTGGAATAATCAAGAGTTACCTGTATGGAATGCTGTTAACGATGGCAGTTCACCCTAGAGTACCTTTCATCTGAGACACTTAGGGTCTGTTAACAGATTAAAAGAAGTAAAAGACACCGATCTAGAGAATTTTCATTATCTTGTGCTCTGAAAACTTGGATTTTCATTGGTTTGAATGGGCCTGAAAATGCATTTTTATTACTAGGGGCATAGAAGCCTCTAGCGGTATTCTTAATAAAGCAAGGTGAGTTATAAGTAATCATCTGATGGAGGGTAAGTGTATCATACTCCATTTTAAGAAAAATACAATATAAAAGTCTTACCATGGAAGAAAATCTTTATATGATCTTTAAAAAAAAAAAGACTTCAAGAAAAATAAAGACACGACACTATATTAAATTTAAAGTCAGTGACTTCTAAGCAAAGCAAAGCAAAGACGGTCTGATTAAGGCCGTTGCATTGTTCTGGCATTTTTTACGTCTCACCCATTTCTGTGGCCTCTTTAGAATGTAAGCTTTCAGGGCACAGAGAACAACTTCATCTTGACGTAGGACTGAGCAAATGCACGGAGAGATTCTCAATAAATAGGCATTAAATCCTAAGTCCAGAAGGGGCCTTTAGATGCCTTCTCTTTACTCCTTAGTAGAACTGTTTTAACCAGCCCAGAAAAACAGATTTTTTTTCTTTAAATCTCAAAATTCAGAGATTCCACAATCAGAACTTACTTCTCACATTTCCTTGTGGTCTGCTGTGGGCATCTGTCGAATGGTGTGAACTCTGCGTGGGGACCCTGGCCTACCCTCCAGGCCCACGGTTTGGGCGGCTGTGGTGCCATGCTGTGCTAAGGGGCCTTCTTTGGCGGTCTGGGCTCCAGTGAGCCTTGGTCATGTTCTTTTTTTTTTTATTTTTTAATTTTTTTATTTATTCTTTTGGCTGTGTTGGGTCTTCATTTCTGTGCGAGGGCTTTCTCTAGTTGCGGCAAGCGGGGGCCACTCTTCATCGCGGTGTGCGGGCCTCTCACTTTCGCGGCCTCTCTTGCTGCGGAGCGCAGGCTCAGTAGCTGTGGCGCACGGGCCCAGTTGCTCCGAGACATGTGGGATCTTCCCAGACCAGGGCTCGAACCCGTGTCCCCTGCATTGGCAGGCAGATTCTCAACCACTGCGCCACCAGGGAAGCCCCGGTCATGTTCTTTTATGGAACCTTGGGTGCTTGACCGCTCTGACCCTCAGTCTCATTTGCACGTTCTGGGGAGGATTAAATGAGTTCATGTGATATCCAAGTGACTGAGGCAGAGCAGGCTCGGGATGAATCTTTGCTTAGTTTTCATTAGCTGTGGAGAAGAGAATGACCCTAGGGATGAGCTACGTGGACTCCAGCTTGGTGCCTCTCCAGCTTTAATATGGGTGTGCCTCTCTCTTGTGGATCTTGTTAAATGCAGGTTCTTATTCAGTAGTTCTGGGGTGAGGCCTGGATTCTGCACTTCTAACAAGCCCCTAGGTGGTGGTGACCCTGATAGCAAGGGTCCAGCTCCTGCCTTTCTCCCTTCTTTCTAGTAGAGCAGGATGTCTGCCCCCCGGGAGGAGAAAACACCTGCAACCTGACTACTGTTAACCAGCTTCCCTCACAGGCAAGGGGCCTGTACCACTGCTACCCAACCATTTTGTCTGAGGCGCAGCAAGCCAAAACACTGAGATGCTGAGGTTTGCAGCAAAGAGGAGGTTTATTCACAAGGCAGCCAAGCGAGGAAGAGACGGGAGAATAGGTCTCAAATCCGCCTCGCTGAAGGCAAGGGGCTTGGGGCTTCTATGGGGTAAAGAATAAAGAAGCAGGGCAGTATGAGGTGTGGCGAGCATGAGGAAAGGTGATTGGAACAAGGCGTGCTCATCATTGTTCTGAGCTGGTGTAACTAGGCTACAGGGCTCAGCACATTCTCAGGCTGGAGTTTTCGGCCCGCTGATGGCAGAAGGTCAAAAGGCACTTGCCCAGTTGGAGGGTCGGCGGTCCTCTCCAGTTTTAAGCAGCTCAGCCTAACTAGACACAGCTGACTCCAAGTTCCTGGACAATCCCGGAGCAAACATTTTATTGCTTGTGCTACATGCTACTTGGAGTACATGCACGTGTTCAAGCTACCTTGATGAGTGAAGACAGGATTTGACTAATCATGACACATGGTTTCACCTCCAGGCGAGCAGAAGAGAGTCGGCCCCCTGGCACCTGGAATCGGAGGCAGATGGTTTAAAAACGGGCTCTCCTACCCTCTGTGTGATCTTAGGTAGATTATTGAAACTTCCTGTGCCTCTTTCTCCACCAGTAGCATGGGGACACTCAGAGTCCCTCTCTTGCGGGCTGTTACGGGGGTTCAGTGAGATATAGATGCATGCACAGGCACATGGGAGACACCCAGTGTGTGTTAACTCCGTGCTTATTTTTATTAGGAGACCAGTATTGTTAGAAGATATGGTGCCAACAAGACTAAATAGTCTCTAAAACAAAAGCTCCTACAAAAATGTCAGCCTCCTTCCCTCCTGCATCTTCAACACACAGGAAAGAAATGGGTGGAGTAAAAAAGCCCACACTAGGGGCCTCTTGCCTCTAGCAAACAGGGTCAAGGGACTGCCTTGAGGGCCAGTGTGTCGGTCCCTGTCACTCCAGTCTTTTCTTTGATTTCTCCCCCTTATCCTCTGTGGGCGGATTCACCTCTTATGGCATTAAAACAAACCTATGCACACTTGGAAACTTCAGTACTTTTTAAATTGAAAAAACTCCCGACCAAGAGGAAAGAGCCGATTCAGGATTGACTTTAATTGGCCATTAGTGCGCTTACCAGGTGGTGGAAATCGCTTGGCCTTTGGCTTCAGACAATGCTGGGCACCCACGGCAGGCATTAATAGCCCATTAACGCACACCCTGTCATTGCTTTATTTCCTAATTAATACCGCCTGCTTTAGGGATAGGAGAACACAGCTATAAAATTATCTATCGCTTCAGCAATGAGGGAGAAAGAAATGTTATCAGCACCTCGTGCCTGTCACATTAATGGCTGAACTAGAAAATCAGAAGGGTCAGCACAGGTTTTATTTTCTTAATCCTTACCTCAGGGTGGAGAAAGGTCAATCCCGAACTGAACCCCAAGTTTAGGTCAGGAAGCCCTCGGGTTCCTTATATTATCTCAGAAATATGGGAAAGTAGAAAGGAATGATAAAGTGTAGTGCAGATTAGCCTCATTTTCCTGTGAAGCTTGAGGAGAGGGAGGGAGGAGGTGGATGACCATGGGCAGTTGGGCAGGTTGTACACTGTACAACACCAGAAATGTAGACCGTTTGCATGTATTATTAGGACAGCTTTCCGACAGATGGAAATAGTGTCTTGAGGAAGTACCTTTTTTCTGTTTTTCTTAGAGAAGGGCTTCTCAGTGGGGGTGATTTTGTCCCCTAAGGGATATTTGGCAATATCTGGAGACATTTTTGGTTGTCACAAGTAGCTGATGTGTTACTGGCATCTAGTAGGTAAGGACAGGGATGCTGCTAAACATCCTACAGCGCACATGGCAGTCACACATAAAAAAGAATTAGCTAGCTCAAAATGTCACTAGAGCCGGGGCTGAGAAATGCAGGTCTAGAGGATGAAGGTGAACCTCCCCGTCTCTGGTATCTTTTCCTTGCTTGTTCTGGAGAAATGACTGCTGGAGAGGGAGTGAACCATTTCTGACTCTACATCCAATATGCTCCAGCAGCCTGTAGTATACCAGGTACACATAGGGCCAACGTGCCTGGAGGAACCCAAGGCTACCTGATGGCAGAGCTGTGTCCTGCAGAGCTGTGGATCAGGGTGACAGCCATCATGGGAAAAGCCTTCCTGCCTCCAGGCCTTCGGTTCACCCAGGTGTCTCTTCCTTTCGTCCATGGGCCTTTGAGATGAACCAGCTTTCCTTGTCTCTCCTAAGCTTCCCAGATTGTGAGTCCTTGCCTCTCAAGAGTGGGGCACAGGATCCTCAGGTTTGCCTTCCACGCTGCCTCCTGGACCAATTTTGGAAGGTTTGTGGATGATCAATTGGGGGATAACAGAAAATTGAGACAACACAGAGAACTCTGAGACTGGTGACTGTGTTCAAATTCCAGCTTTTCCACATGTCAGATGTATGGCCTTAGGCAATTCACTGAACCTCTCTGCGCCTCAGTTTTCTTGTCTGTAAAATGGGGTTGAGAATAATAGTGCCCACTTCATAGGGCTATGGTGAGGATCGAGTTAGTATTTGGCATGTATTTGGCATGTAGCAAACAACGTGTAAGTGGTAGGTGTTCCAGGCCTCATTCTGTGTTACTTTTTGGTATTCTGTATTAGTTTGCTAGGGCTGTCATAACAAAACTCCACAATGTGGGTAGCTTAAACAACAGAAATGTATTTCTCAGAGTTCTGGAGGCTGGAAGTCCAAGGTCAAGGTGTCAGCAGGGTTGGTTTCCTCTGAGGCCCATGAGGGAAGGACCTGTTCCAGGCCTCTCTCCTTGGCTTGCAGAGGGCTACCTTCTCCCTGTGTCCTCACGAGGCTTTTACCCTCTGGGCAGGTCTGGTGTCTCTCTGTGTGTCTAATCTCCATTCCTTATAAGGACACCAGGCAGATTGGACTGGGATCCACCCTAATGGCCTCATGTTAACTTAATTACCTCTTCAAAGGCCCGATCTCCCAATACAGTCACATGCTGAGGTACTGGGGGTTAGGGCTTCATCCTGTGAATTTTGGGGGGGACACAACTCAGCGCATGACACCTGACAGGGACCTGGTAAT
This sequence comes from Lipotes vexillifer, assembly GCF_000442215.2. NCBI lineage: Eukaryota > Metazoa > Chordata > Mammalia > Artiodactyla > Lipotidae > Lipotes > Lipotes vexillifer. The sequence goes on from NW_006792406.1 coordinate 214,826, forward strand.
GACACCAACATGATCCTGAATGTTTAACTGTAATATCAGATGCAAAAAAAGCCAGGGCAGACCTTGAGGCCATTACACTAAGTGAAATTAGAGAAAGACAAATACTGTATGATCTCACATATATGAAGAATCGAAGAAAACTGAGCTCACAGAAACAGAGAACAGATTAGTGGTTGCCAGAGGTGGGAGTGGGGGGTGGGGGATGAGAAAGATGGTCAAAAGGTACAAACTTGCAGTTATAACAGGAACAACTCCTGGGGATGTAATGTACAGCGTGATGACTATAGTTAACAATACTGTTTTTTTTTTTAACATCTTTATTGGGGTATAATTGCTTTACAATGGTGTGTTAGTTTCTGCTTTATAACAAAGTGAATCAGCTGTACATATACATATGTCCCCATATCTCCTCCCTCTTGCGTCTCCCTCCCACACTCCCTCCCTATCCCACCCCTCTAGGTGGTCACAAAGCACCGAACAATACTGTTTTTTAATTTGAAAGTTGCTAAGAGTGTAGATCTTAAAAGTTCTCATCACAAGAAAAAAATTGTAGCTATGTGAGGCGATAAATGTTAACTAAACTTATTGTGGTAATTATTTTGCAATTTATACACATATCAAATTACTCATATACATATCCCCATATCTCCTCCCTCTTGCGTCTCCCTCCCACACTCCCTCCCTATCCCACCCCTCTAGGTGGTCACAAAGCACCGAACAATACTGTTTTTTAATTTGAAAGTTGCTAAGAGTGTAGATCTTAAAAGTTCTCATCACAAGAAAAAAATTGTAGCTATGTGAGGCGATAAATGTTAACTAAACTTATTGTGGTAATTATTTTGCAATTTATACACATATCAAATTACTATGTTGTACACCTGAAATTAATATAATGTTATATGACAACTATATCTCAGTAAAATGGGGGGAAAAAAGGAATCCAATACCTCAGGTAGAAAGCCTCTCTCCTCCTTCCCTCTCACATTCCCGGGAAGACCTCAGGCCCGGGCCTTACACCTGCCTTGATTATATTCCTATTAACTGTGTCAGTAAATGGTAGGTGCTTCCCTTCCACACCTTCCTTTGCTCGTCATTGGGGAATATGCTAGAGCTACACTGTAAGAGTGATCACATATCTCAGATTTTTCTGAACAATCGTGTTTTCAAAAATTCTGTCCTCTTGTCCACCTAAGAACGCTGGTATTTTTCATACCACAGGTTCCAAAACGTGGTTCAGAAATCATGGTCATGGTGCCTGCCATGCCAGGATGGCAACTTGCAGGGATGGGGAGGGTGTGGCCAGAGGCAGGTGGGGAAAGCCAGCAGCCAGAAGGAGGAGAGAACAAAGAAAAAGACCCAGGAAATTTGTAACTCTAGAATAAATTCCCAAATAGTAATAGTTTGCTGTAGCAGCAGCTCCTAGCCTCCAGTTTACTGCTAAATCTAGTCCTCAAGTAGCACAGCCGTCAGAACATTTAACACAAAGTTCCCTAGCTGTAAAACGGAAATATTAATACCTGCTTGTTGTGTTTTCAAGTTATTTCAAAAAGTAATGCTAATATCAATAAAGTCCTTTATAAATGAGCTAAAGGAACTCGGTAAGTATTACTTTTTTTTCAGTTACTCTTCATAGCTACCAAGCAGTAACGGCTCTATTTGTACTGAATCCCAGAAGTGTCTCTGTATCCTGGAAGTATTGCAAAGATCGTCTTCACACCTGCAAAATATTCCTGCACCATGTATACAAATGATTATTGCTCCGCTCTCGGGCCTCATCTAGGAGCTACTGAATGTGAGGATCAAACTGATACACATTAGGGCATCCTCAGCAGTCTTTGGCAAAGGCCTATAGATTACTTCGCTGTCCAATTTGTTAATTGGACAGCAGACCCTGAGTGGAAAGAACAATGCGCTCGTCAGTTGGGAAAAGCTCCTCCAAGTATCAACAGATACAAGCAAGGCAATCTCATTGTGAAGATTGTTTAGAGCCGGGTTTGTATTTTGGACAATAAACTCTATTAATGATAGTCTCCCAGTCATTAAGTATCTCTGCTGTAAGAGAAAACTGGGGCTATTAACTTCTCCAGATAGAACCAGAGGGAAAAGCAATCATTCCTTTTATAAGCAGAAGGGAAGGTTCTGCTCAGTAAAGATCAATTAAACATCTCTGTTAAAAGACTGCTTGGAGCTGGTGCCAAAGGAAATTCCACTGTATTAACCCGTGCTCCCTCCAGCCCTCCCCACCTCTGTAGCTTGCTCTGGGGAAAATTTTAAGAGGACACTGGCTATTGTAAGATTTATAAGGTGACAGTAGCTCTCACATCTGTGGCTGAATGATCTTTGATGTTGAGCGACATTTTATGCATTTAGCAGGGGTATTCCCAGAGGATGGCAGGCAAATCAAACGCTCCTCTGAATTCAGCTGAGCATCAGTCATCCTCACGAGGGAGTAAAAAAAAGAATGTAACAATAGGTACGGTGGTCCGAGCTACTAATTGCCAGGATGCAGGAAGAGTTTTGGGGGCCCTCGAAGATCCATTGCATAAAGAAAACCCTCCACAATCTCCACCAACATCTTATACTTACCACCTCATTCCTGTCCTTTAAAATACAGTGTGCTTCTACTCTCTGGCTTAGACTGCATCCTCTCATGTGAATTCCATCTATTCTTGCTTTCTGAGCTGCCATATGGTTTTCTTACACTTCAATTATAATACCTGCCTGGCAGTTAATTTTCCAAACGTCTGTCCCTCCTCCAAGATGTAAACTTGTTTATCTTTTCATCCCCTATCACCCATCCACTCCCAGTATCTGGTTTGATGCTTTGCATATGACAGGCGTGTTGAAATAAGCCTGCAAGTTGGTTTTGGGTAAACATTATTGCAGCTGGTATCTTGATAATCACATTCCTGAAAGGTGGGCTGTGCACACTGGCCTGAGCCACATGGGAATTCAGACAGAATGAATGAATATAGATCTAAAGGGACACATCCATCTATATTTAAACCCAGAAGTTATTGGACTTAAAAGTCCCCAGCAGTTAATTCCAACATCAAAGTCCTGGGCATCTCTGTAATAGTTTTCTATTGCCTTGTAACAAATCAGTACAAACTTAGTAGTTTGCCATATATAACTTTATTATCTCACAGTCTCCATAGGTCAGAAGTCCAGGCATGGCATGGCCGAATTCTCTGCTGAGCTGGGAGTCTCATCGGCTGATGTCAAGGCCTTGGCCAGGGCTCCAGTGCTAATCTGGGGCTCAGTGTCTGCTTCCAAGCTCACACTGGTTGGAAGAACTCAGTTCATAATGGTTGTAGGACTGAGCACCCCTTTCCTTGCTGGCTGTCAGCAGGGGTGCTCTCCGCTCCTGGAGGTCACCCACCATCCTTGCCACATGGCCCCTCCCTCTCTAACTCCAGGAATGGAGACTCTTCTTCCATGTTGAATCCTCCTCTCACTTTAATTCTCTCTGACTTCTCTACCTCTGAATTCCAGACTCAGGTTTAAAGGGCTCCCTTGATTTGATCAGGTCCATCAGGGTGATTCCCCTATCTTAAGGTCAACTGATTTGGGACCTTAATTTCATCTGCAAAAGCCCTGCAAAATAGCACTTAAATTAGTGTGATTGGATCATTGGAGGAAGGTGTGTATTCAGCAGGGGATGGCAATCCTAGAGGCCATCTTAGAATTCCACCTACTGCACTCACCAGTGCCAAAGTGAAAGCTTTGCTTATCTGCTGGTGCCTGACTTACATCCTCCCCTATGTGACAGAGAATGTCACAAGCCTGCATCTGACATTAAAAATGCTGCTCCCTAAAGAGGGAGGGAAGACACAATCTTGACTTTATCCCTTGATGAGAGTGATGTTTCATGGTGTTGGGAAGATTTTCATTGGGTCAATTGCCTGATTGAGACATAGCCTTAGTGAGGTGACAAATAGCAGGCATTAATGTCTCTTTTTTAATGGTATGATGAATGGTCTAAGAGAAGGGTCAGCAAACTGTAGCCAGCCGCCTATTTTTGTAAATAAATTATTGGACCACAGCCAGACCAGTTAATTCATGAATTTTCTCTGGCTCCTTTTGCGTTGAGTAGTTGCGACAGAGACCTAACAGCCCACAAAGCCAAAAATAACTCCCTGGCCCTGGCCACCCCCGATCTAAGACCATTCCTACAGTCCTCTGATGATAAGAATCACCTGGATCATTGGTTAAAAAGACAATTTCTGGATCCAGCTTGAAACCCCTGAGTCAGAATCTCCAGGGTAGGGGCTTTGGGAAGGTAGTGAACAAGCTTCCCAGGTGATTCTTATCCCCAGGGAACTACTGGTCTCAGGTGTGCCTGCCTACCAGGTAAGGAGGAGGTTTTAAAAGAGGCAGTGGGGGTAGGGTTGGGGGCAGTTTGCCTTGGAGGGCACAGGCCTCGCGATTTCGCTGCTAGGACTGCATCCCAGCTCCGCTTCTCCCTGAACTTTGCCACCTCAGGTAAGTGACTTTTAACTGTTTCCTCCGCTGAGAAATGAGGGTAACGGTGCCCGGTTGGCAGTGTGTGTATATACGCTGAGAGCCTAATACAATGCTCGGTAGTGGTCACCCCCGTAAGAAGAGGAGCGCCGTGTAAACACAGAAGACCCCACTGTGGAGACATCTCCTAAATAAGACAGGCCAAGCAGGGCTTTTCAGTAGTCCACGGTGTGTAGCTGTTTTCCTCAGAAGGAAAAACTCCCTTAAAGGAATCTCCCATTACGTTCAGGACGGTAGAAGGCCCTTTAGAAACTCAATTCTCTGCAGAAAGCTGAGTATTGCAAGAGGTTATCATTGGCTTTTTAAGGATATAGCTGAGTTTGCAAAGGGATATTTAATTTTATGATTGAAAACGCTGGTACTTAGCAGGAGACATATATATATATTTATGTATCTTCTGTTTGTGAGGTTAATGTTTTTACAAAATCTTTGCCTGATGAGCTCAAGCAATTTCAGCCATTCGTGTAGCTGTTGAAAGAGTTTTTAGATAAATTGCCCATAAATCCTTGCAAGATACAGGACCCAATAATACTTCAGGTTACCAGGGAGTTTCATATTTTACTAAAAGGGGGGGAAAAAAATCAATCTTGAATCTTTTAGTCCGATGACCAAAGAATTGCTCCATTGATTTTGTTCAGCTACTCAGGTGGGTGTGCAATTGATCCTGATTTGATCTTATTTAAAGTTTATCTGGGAAGTATTAATTCGAATGTAGTATGGGTAATACTGTAATACTAGAGCCTCTTTAAAGCTACTTTACACAGCTTGTGTAAACACCCTAGGGTAGTTTGCTTTTAACGTTTTCACAAATATAGAACTTGAGTTTGCTGTATGTTTTTCCTCTTTTTAACAGAAGAGGGAGGCAAAGGCTTGGCTAAACAATGTACCTAAAACCCAGGCTAGAGGGAAATGGATTCATATTCTTAGAGGACAGGTAAATTAGAACAGGGTGAATTCTGCCAGGTATGATTTAGGTTTGTGAAGGAAGGGAAAAAAGCACAATTGGCAAATGAGTGTGCTTTGCTGATTTTTTTATTTTTAAACTTAGTTTTAAAAGAAAGTACCAGTGGGAACGGAGAAAAACGAATCTGCAGAGGGCAGGGGGAGGGGTAGTCTTCATTTTTATTAAATGCGATGCTGGAATCGTGCTGTGCCCTAAAACACAGCTGGATGAACAGGGTAATTCAGGGTCTGCCTGGATTAACTCCCTAAGCAAATTTCTAGCTTGCCAGGCCAGCTGGTTGAGCTCCAGGCTACTGGCTAGTGATGCCGTGTTATTCCTTTCCGCTCACCTCAAGGGGAAAACCCGGAAGTGCTGACCACCAGTAGCTGCATGTACCCCTTCTGGGATGTCCAGTGCTGAGAGATTCTCTTAGGCTCATGTCTCCTGTGCAGATGCCCGCCCCCCTCCCCCACCAAGCTCCCAGAGTTCCCATGGCTCACACCTGGTGCCAACCAGCAGCCACGGACCTGCCTGTAGGCCCTCGTGAAGGCCTGCTGCTCATCCTGAAAACCTGCTGCTAATAAGAAATTCAGAGGAGCTGCTCCTAATGGGGCGCCATCTTGACTAGAGGCTGCCTCTATCTTCTGTGGGCTCTGCCTCCGTGGTTTCCAAGGGGGCAAATGGGAGATGCAGGGCCTTATTTGATGGGAGACATGAATATCTGGGCTAGATTCACTTCAGAGATTCATTGCTTTCCTGATAGGTATGAGTGATAATTTTTGTTTGCTTTGTTTTGTATGTGGGTGGTATTGTGGAAATACTTGGGGATGGTAATCATTAGAGTCAGCTGAACTGAGTTTGCTGTCACTTAGCAGTGTGATCTTGGACAGGTCTTTTAACATTTCTGGTCTCCATCTGTAGAATGGGAATTATAATACCAGTCTCATTTTCCTCTGAGATTGTCATGAAGAGCCAGTGAAAGTGCTTTCAGAATGGCAATGTACTCTGTATACAGTGTGTGTGGCAGATAGCAACCCAGTTTGAATTTCAATGAGATTCAGAACTGTGATTAACAAGGCAAGCAGAGCCAGGATGGGGTGAGGCAAGCAGGGTGGGTAGGGCGCTAAGTGAAGGAGGCACTCCCTCACGGGGGTGTTTACATGCGGCTCTGAACCAGCAAGACGCTGAGAGTCAGGGTCTCCTTAAATTTTGCACTCTAGTTGTGACCCTGCTTGCCTCACCCAAATCCCTGTCCTGAGTGAAAGTAAAATACACGCCCCTGAAAATTATACATGCGATACCCTTTTGTTGTAACAAAGTCCACCTGTACCTAATTAACCTTGGCAGAGCTTACCACTGGGCCAATTTCTGGGGTGTCTTTCCTGGCGTTTTTCATACATGTACAACCTTAAACTAGCTTTTGTTCTCACCTCATGGACAGCACAGAAACATGGGAAAGAAACACCAGTCTGATCTCAAAACCTCATGCGTGTTCTAGATCTTTGTCATGGGTGTATTTGTATTTGTAGACTCTGTGGAGGGGTCACACAGCACACGGCAAAACATATTGAACATACGTCACCCAGCTTTCCCTCCCGTACACCAAGTCTTCAGTAGCTGCTCCAGGACCTCCCCCTCCCCCCTCTTTAAAAACTCCAGGTACTTATTTTCTTCCATCTCCTGGTTGGCTGCCTGCCTCCCTCTCTCATCCACTACCTCCTCTTCCATCGCTTCTCAAGAAGGCAAATGGGGCCATTTGAGGACTCTTTAACACTTGTATCTCTCTTACTGTCTCCCAGATCAGTTCCCTAAGGGATCTGAGTGGTAAAAAAAAAAAAAAAACAAAAACGGCTCCCCTTTGGGAATGGGTGTGAGGGAGAAGGGTTGTCAATAGTTCCATAGGTTTTGTTCCTGACATATAATATCCATATGTACATCTCCCCTGTCCCTCCTCCACATTTTTGAAATGCGATCACGCTGTCCCTAACGTCTTGTAACTCAGCGGTCCCCAACCTTTTCGGCACCAGGGACAGGTTTCGCACAAGACAATGGTTCCACGGGGGATGGGGGGTTGGGGGCTCAGGCGGTCATGCAAGCAACGGGGAGCGGCAGATGAAGCTTCGCCGGCCTGCCCGCCGCTCACCCTGGTTCCCAACAGGCTGTGGACCCCTGTTCTAACTGGCATTGTGTCACTTAACGATGCATCGCAGAGATCTCCAGTGGTACTAACAAGCTGACATCATTGTTTTTAACAGCTGCCTATATTCTACCCTGTCAGTGTGTCATAATTTAACCCCTTCTGTACTAGGAGATGTGTGTTTCTCCTTTTTCACACTTGCAAATAATCTGCATTGAAAATCCTCCTACACTTTTCACTTCTTTGTGTGCTTAAAAGTTTAATTTGCTGGGTCAAACAGGATGTGCTTTTTTTTTTTTTTTGCGGTATGTGGGCCTCTCACTGTTGTGGCCTCTCCCTTTGCGGAGCACAGGCTCAGGACGCGCAGGCTCAGCGGCCATGGCTCACGGGCCCAGCCACTCCACGGCATGTGGGATCTTCCCGTACCAGGGAACGAACCCGTGTCCCCTGCATCGGCAGGCAGACTCTCAACCACTGCGCCACCAGGGGAGCCCGGATGTGCATTTTGATAGCACATTATGGGAAGGTTGATTGTGAGCACAGCATGGGCTCTGTCCCTGGTATTTTTCTTCCTGCCCAACCTGCGCTAGATTCACCTTCACATACAGTTTTCCTTTACAGCTTAAGGGCTGTAAGTAAAAACTGTAAGAGCTGTTTTTCTAAAATACTCTCGGTAAGTTATCGTGTATGGCACCAGTGTGACTGCTTTGGGAATGGTAGCTCCCAGGAGGAATGAGATGTTTCCCCCACTCCATATGGACCATCCTGCAGTTTGGCCTGCGGAGGCCTCGGGGTGCTTGAAGGCACAGGAGAGGGAGATGTGTGGACCCAGCGCCGCCCAGTGGCCGCTGAGAGGACGACGGCGTTGTTTGCAGGCACAGACACCAAATTCCTGGCAACTCCTAGGAATGCTTAAGGGGCATTTTACTGGACGCTGAAGTGCTGCATGAACAGCAAGGAGATTGGAGCTAGTGACATTTGGGTTATCGTTAAAATGACTCCATGTGTAGCCCTGGCGCCTGCGGCAATTCAGGTGACTGTTGCTTTGGAGTGAATTTGCGTTTTGTGTCTCACACGGTATCTACAGATAGTAGAACGAGACAGTGGCAATATACCAGGAGCAAGTCGTCTCTAAGCAGTGCTTATCTGACTTCAGGGACCTCTGCTATAACTCTGTGATCTATAAGTTGGGAACCACTGAGAAGGGATATTGAAAAGCTGAGTGAAAATGAAATCATTAACTCAATGTCAAGGGGAGCATGCTCTTTAAAGGAATCCTGGGGTGAGTTCTCACCATACGGAAGGAACACCTGGTTACTCCTATTCAGGATCCTAAAATGACTCCCTAATGTAACAAATCAACTTCTCTGGGCAGCTTGTTACCCCTTCATAACAAGTACCCACACTATAATGAGCCCTGCTTCCCGTGGCTCTGATCAGGGCAGGTGCTGTCACTGCTACCGGCAAACAGAAGGCTTACTTTTGCTTCTAAGTCATTGCTTCTGCTTTTTGTACCTCCGTGAAATGCCACCTCTGCCCCTTTAGTAATCTAAAGCCTACCATCTTTCCTGCCCTTCTTTTTTTTTCTTTTTTTGCGGTACACGGGCCTCTCACTGTTGTGGCCTTTCCCGCTGCGGAACACAGGCTCCGGACGCACAGGCTCCGGACGCACAGGCTCAGCGGCCATGGCTCACGGGCCCAGCTGCTCCGCGGCATGTGGGATCTTCCCGGACCGGGGCACGAACCCGTGTCCCCTGCATCGGCAGGCGGGCTCTCAACCACTGCGCCACCAGGGAAGCCCTCCTGCCCTTTTTAATGCCCACTGCTCCAGATCCTCTCAGCAACTTGGGCTTTTAGCGATTTTGGATTTTGTGTACTCCTGAAGCTTTTAGACTTGGTGTCAGACATTTGCTGTGGTCTCTTTTTCGGGTCTGTCACTTGTCTTCTCAGCTAGGCTGTGATTTCTGACATCAGTGATGCTTTGTTTTCATAGCTCCTTGAAGGGAGATGCTGGACACAAAATAGTGTAACATTTCAGTGACTTGCGTGATGAAAAACTGAAAGCCTTTTTGTAAACGGAGATCTTCATATATTAGATCTTTATGTAGGAAAAAACTTCATTCAGTCACGCATGCACACGCACGCACGCACATATACACGTACACACGCTCACACAGGGGTGGTCCCAGGCGTAGGCATAGCCTTCAGCTCAGAAACGAGACGTGTTCCTGCGAAAGGCGTGCCCACCAATGTGGTCAATCAAGCCGGTTGGCTCATAAAAACGGAGCCAGTCGGGCTTCCCTGGTGGCGCAGTGGTTGAGAGTCCGCCTGCCGATGCAGGGCACACGGGCTCGTGCCCCGGTCTGTGAAGATCCCACGTGCTGCGGAGCGGCTGGGCCCGTGAGCCATGGCCGCTGAGCCTGCGCGTCCGGAGCCTGTGCTCCTCAACGGGAGAGGCCACAGCAGTGAGAGGCCCGTGTACCGAAAAAAAAAAAAAAGAAAAGAAAAACGGAGCCAATCTGCGTGGATGGGGACTGGGCATCCAGACCACGTGAATCACGTGTCCACTTTCCCAGGCCTGGCGAGCTGCTCGGGAAACACCTGTTGGGTGAGTCGTGGTCATATCTACTGGATTCAGCTCTGCTTCCTCTTGCTCTGCTTTGTGTTGACTTTATGTGAACAATGTATTGCTGGCCTCTGGGTTAAGAGGAGTTATTTAATGCACACAGGCCAATGGACAACCGCTAACTGTTGTGAGTTCAGGGGATTTATACCAATTGCTTAACTGCCTGAATACCAGTCTTCCTATTAGCTTTACAATATGAGTTTGGGTCTCACGTTTATCCCGAGAAGACAGACTTGTCCAAATCATCTATATTTTAGCAGGCAGTACCAAACTTCAGGCCTCAGAAACACATTTTAAATAATTTTTGCCATGCCATATATTTTAAGTATCATTAAAAAGCCATTTTCTTACTTTTAAAAACATGTGTGCAGTAGATTTTGTGAAGAGCCTATAACAAGTCTATGAAAAATTGATTATTTTCCCACAGGGTTATGTTCAGATTTTCATTCTGCTTGCCAAATGAAAAATCTAGCATGCGTGGGTCCTTTATTTTATTTATGCCGTCTGAGTATAATCACCATGTTCCCAAACAAACAGAAATGGGTTACTCGGATTGAGTAGCCTGATCCCTTCCTGTGGTGGGTGAAGGAGTTCATGCAGCTCTAAACGAGGAAGCATGGATTTCCCTTTCAAATGCCTCATTTTCTTATTCTTTGCCTTTCAATCAGCTCCATGTAAACTGGGTCAGAATATAACATGGGTGCTGAGGTGAGTTTCGGCTGCTGGTGGAATGTATATGTGATGGAAATAGGTCGCTTTAGGGCCCAAGGATGATGCAGAGAGTGGTTTACAGTCAAAGATAATAATTGTTCTGTCCTTTAGTAAGCATTCCTTTTTTTTTTTTTTTTAACTGAACAATATGTGCCAATGGCCCCCACGTACTTTTGTCTCAGTTCTCTGGCCCTCATTGCTACAAGCTGGTTATGGCGTTGGCTGCTTTCCCAGCGTTCATTCTCTCCCTGATCGTGAACCATGGCTCAGCGCCCTGGTTGAGGGATAGGGAGGGATGGGGTATCATCATGCTCCCCTGTGCCTAAGTCCCTTCTGAATTACTTCCTCTCCACCCTTCCATCTGAGAGTCCTGGATACTTGTTAAGCCCCCAGAACAGACAAGGTGGGGGAATTGGGCACCTTTTGCAGGTGACAGTGGCATAGATACAGCGCCTCACCCATAACTAAGGTGGGAGTAGAAACAGCCTTCTGAGCTGGGGTGGCGGGTGCACACACAGCTCTCACTTCACAAACAAGGATGAAATAGTCAACACACAGAGGCTCAAGAGACCGTCGTGATGAGTAACTCTAAGTACAGGGGGCCACGGCGGTGCTCTGTAAGCTTGGACACTCACACTGGGGCTACATTGTGGACGATCTCAAGGACCATGGTGGTGAGTGTGAACCCATTCGGCCTTGAGGGGCCAGGAGGGTTTTTCAGCTGGAGACTTTTGAGACTGTGATTTGACCCGAGGCTTTTGAAATTGTCTTAAAGAGAATTGAGAAGTTGTCCTGTCTAGTGGTTTTAAACCTTTGCTTTGATGGTCTCCCGGAGGGGCTGTTCTGGTGGGAGGATCTGGGGAAAGAAGCCGAGAGGCTGGGACCTTAGGCTCCTTTTCCCACTGATTTAGCAGTTCCGCCTGTTTTACTTCTTGAGCTGCCACGTAAGAGTCCTTTCATCCGTCCATTTCCTCTATCCTTTGCTCCTTTCCTCCCTTCCTGTGGTTAAACACATAAGATGGAAAATTTTGTTAACTGTTTTTAAGTGTACAGCTCAGTAGTGTTAAGTGTACTCAGTGCTAAATAGATCTCCAGACTTTTTCCTCTTGCAAACTGCAACTCTATTCTCTTTAAATAACAATTCCCCCTTTCCCCTGCTTCCAGCCCTTGGTAACCACCATCCTACATTGTTTCTAAGAATTTGACTAGCCAAGCAGCCACATAGCACAGGGAGATCAGCTTGGTGCTTTGTGACCACCTAGAGGGGTGGGATAGGGAGGGTGGGAGGGAGGGAGATGCAGGAGGGAAGAGATATGGGAACATATGTACATGTATAACTGATTCACTTTGTTATAAAGCAGAAACTAACACACCACTGTAAAGCAATTATACTCCAATAAAGATGTAAAAAAAAAAGCAATCAAGCAGCTGAGAAGGTTTGATAACCTCCTGATGTGTCCATCATTCCTCACTGTCCGCACCCAATCCCCCAGACAGTGAGGAAACTGAAATCCCCGAGGTCCTGGGAGGCCAAGGTGGCCACACAATGCAGGTGTTATTCACACGGATACTTAAGCCGGATTGCTAGGTTCAAATTTTGGTTCTGATGCTCTGTATGTGACACTGGGCAAGTGATTTAACTCAGTGCCTCAGTTTGTTCATCCGTTAAAGGGACATGATGGTAACAGAATCTGCTTTATATCCTTGTTGTGAAGATTAAGTGAGGTAATCTATATAAAGCGCTGGGAATAGGGCCTGACACTTATATACGTGTCTGCTGTGATTGATAAGTGACTTCCTAGCATGACACAGTTCCTTTTAAGGAGAGCTGTGACTTTGGGCCTACAACCAGCTCCCGTGGTGCATGTCTTTTGAGTTTCCACTTAAGACTGAATAGATAGATAGCTTTGACTGGCAAGATTTCCTCCTACACATCCCTATCTCTCATCTAGGGCATGCCATGGATCTTGAAGTATGCTCCATCAATATCTTAATCCTCAGGGAGAAAGTCATGCAGTTCATATCATACAGCACAAGAAGGACGGTCATCTGATGGCATTAATTCAACAAATATTTATGGAATGCTTTGATGTGAGGACACCTGGGGTAGATGCTGGGGACACTGAGCAAACCAGCCCCAAATCCCTGCTCTCGAGGAGCTTGTGTTCTCTTGGGGCGAACCTTTGTAATGCAGCCCTTTTAATAAATGAAATGTTTTTCCTGAACTCATCTAGCTAAGGAAGATGAAAAGTTTGCTTAAAAATGTTCAGGTTTGGAAATGAACGCTCTAGACCTGTTGCTGATGGTGCTTTTGAAAACTGGTTCGTAAAAGTAGATACTAAAAATGGTGTAGAAATACTGGTGATTTCAGATTTGAGGCGATTTTTGAGATAAAAGTTTGCAAGTTGGTTTACCTCCAGTTCTTATTCTGGGGTTGTGTGTATAGTATAGTCCCTCATACTTAGAACTCGGTAAGGACAGCATAAGACTCACTTTACCTGTGCTTTGATCAGATGTCAGGAGGAATGTGGGATTCCTCTGCCTACGCCTCTCTTGGGCTTCCTCCCTTCCTCCTCAGTGTGGGCAGATGACATTCAGACTCAGAGGAAACAGAAGCAGGCGTAGTGTGGTTGGGACTGATCTTCTAGAGGGAAGAAAACAGGAATTGCCATCACAGGCTGGGGCTTTCCAGCTACAAGAAAAGATCTGCGGTACAGATATCACGCTGCTTGCTACCTCCTTGGCTATTTGGGTCATAGCCGGTGCTGTAAAGTACAGCTCTTCTTTCCTGGGGTCCTACAAGTATTTCATTGGTAGGTACTTCCCAACACAGCGTTTCCAGGGTGCCACTGCTCGTCAGTCAAGGTTGTTGGGTGATAGGCATGCCATGTACCGTTAGAAACTGCTGGGACTGATGTGGTGGCCTTAAAGCTAACAGACACAATCACCAGCAGCCGTGGTCCATTGTCCATTGCCCGCTATCCCCACTTCTTTCCCTTTAAGAGACTGCTCTTTTGTTCAGGTAGGGTGGAGAACCCTTGATCTTAGGGAACAAGGGCCCCTCTTTTAATCCTAAGGGGGGAAGCATGGAGGTCTGGGCCGGTTATAATAAACCCATTCCCAAACCCAAACCCATCTTCCTTTACAACTCCAAGTGGCAGTGCGATACTGGCCAACGAGTCTGGTGGTTTCTCGGAAAAATTTTCTAAAAATTTCCCATATAGGACTTCCCTGGTGGCACATTAAGAATCCGCCTGCCAGTGCAGGGGACACAGGTTCGATCCCTGGTCCAGGAGGATCCCACATGCTGCAGAGCAACTAAGCCCATGCGCCACAACTACTGAGCCCGTGTGCCACATCTACTGAAGCCCACGCGCCTACAGCCCGTGCTCTGCAGCAAGAGAAGCCACCGCAATGAGAAGCCCGCGCACTGCAACGAAGAGCAGCCCCTGCTCGCCACAACTAGAGAAAGCCTGCGAGCAGCAACGGAGACCCAACGCAGGCCAAAAAAAAAAAAAAAAAAATTCCCATGTAAAGACAAAACGTAATGAAGTAGGCTTATGCCCCTCCTTCTTCCCAAGGTGGAATGCTATTGTGATGATACGATATCTGGAGCAGTAGCAGCCAATTTACAACCCTAAGTTTAAAAAACATGAAAATCAGAGAAACCAGGTGAAGCCTGACTGGCAGGCTGTCACCAAAACTGGACCACCCGCTCCCAGATTTCCTGTTCCATGAGACGATTAGATGTCTTTATCGCATGTGTTATTCTGGTTCTGTTACTGGAGAATGGAAGGATTCTAACTGATGCAGCATTTTATAGTGTTTTTTTTTTTTTTTTTTTTTTTTTTTTTTTCTGCGGTATGCGGGCCTCTCACTGTTGTGGCCTCTCCCGTTGCGGAGCACAGGCTCCGGACGCGCAGGCTCAGCGGCCACGGCTCATGGGCCCAGCCACTCCGCGGCATGTGGGATTCTCCAGGACTGGGGCACGAACCCGTGTCCCCTGCATCAGCAGGCAGACTCTCAACCACTGCGCCACCAGGGGAGCCCTGATGCAGCATTTTAATACTCGTCTTTGAGATTAGATGCCCCCATCACAGATGGGTTTCCATTATTTTGACTATTATGTAACCAAGAGAGCACATGGCCTAAATGTCCTGAGTCACCTGACTGACACAGGATCATTGGACTTTAGTGCTGGGGAAACAGCTTTAGAGAACTTCAAATCCTGGGTTTCCTGCGTTAGGTTCAGTGAAACTTGTAGGCCTGTAAGTCACTTCCACCTAGAAGGGTTCCATGCCCAAATTAAGTTTGGGAATCCCTCCTATGACATCCCCCTCTCAGAGGAACAGTTTGTGTGTCTATAGTTCCATTCCATCTGTCACTGCTTTTGTTCAGGACCCCTTTTCTTGCTTGTTTGGACCTCTGCAGTAGCCTTATTTCTGGTATAAGGCTATCTGGAATAGCCTTATTCCCCACCGTCTTTGATTCATCTTACATGTTACTTCCATTCACTTATGGCTGAGCACACGCTGGATGCTGGCACTGTTCTACTTGCTGGGGATACAACAGTATCCTGCCCTCATGGAGCTTATATTCTAGTCAAGGGAGCGATGTTGTAGTAAAAAAAAAAAAAAAAAAATACAGAGAAAAATATGCAGTGTAGGAGAGAATTAGAGCTTTGGAGAAAGAACAATCAAGGAAGGGAGCAGAGGTACAACTTTGAATAGAGTTTCATGGCAGGCGTTTCTGCGAACGTAACATTTAGGTGGAGGCCCGAGGAAAAGCCCTCCAGGGAGAGGGAACAGCATGTATAAAGGTTCTGAAGTGGGAGAAGATTTGTGGAAGAATGAGAAGGAGAGAATCATGGAGTGGAGGGAGGAGACGAAGTGGTGGGGCCTGTGGTCAGCTGAGGAGTGGAGACCCGTCACGCGATGCCTGCTGGACCCCTGCAGGGACGTGGCTGTGCCGATGGAGGTGGGACGTGTCAGGGAGGTTCTGAGCAGGGGCGTGATGTTAACGGACACGTATTTTAGAATGGCGTGTCTGCTTGCCGCGGTGAGAGCAGATTATGGAGGTGGTGCTGGAAGGGAAGTAGAGGAGGCCCCAGTCGCGGGTCACTGCAGTAATCCAGGCAAGAGATGATGGCTTGGACCCCGGGTGGTTGCAGGGGGAGAAGTGAGAATTGACTGGATTCCAGATGTGTTTTTTTAAAAAATATTTATTTATTTATTGGCTGCATTGGGTCTCAGTTGTGGCACGCGGGCTCAATGAGTTGTGGCGCGCGGGCTTAGTTGCCCCGTAGCATGTGAGATCTCAGTTCGCTGACCAGGGATCAAACCGATGTCCTCTGCATTGCAAGATGGATTCTTAACCCCTGGACCGCCAGGGAAGTCTCTCCGGTTGTATTTTGATAGTGACAGGATATCATGACAAATTGGACATAGTTATGTGAAAATGTAGGATCAAGGGTGAATGTAAGCTTTTTTTAAACTATGCAACTGGAAGGATGGACTTTTATTATGATGGGGAAGACTCTGGGAAGAGCAGGTTGGGGGTGCAGACAGGAGCTCAGTCTTGGACAAGCTTGAGATGCTTGTTAGACATGTAAGTGGAGATGTTTAGTAGTCACTTATGTATAACCCCTCGTAATGCACATCTGGAGTTCTTGGTCGAGGTACAGGCTGAAGAGGCAGTCAGCAAATCCATCGTACTAAGTGCAGTGAGACTGGATGAGAACACCTAGGAGTGTAGTAGGTGGAGAAGAGAAGAGGTACAAGGACTGAGTCCTGGAATGCTCCAGAGTTTACAGGTCAGGGGTCAGTAAGAGCCTGCGAAGGAGCAGCTAGAGGGAAGAGGAAGAATAAGACATGGTGGAAGCTGAAGACATTTCCAGGAGGATGGAGTGATCAGCTGGGTCACATGCCACTGAGGACTGAGAAGTGACCCGGGGTTTAGCAAGGAGAGGTCACTTATGGGATTGACAGGGAAGTTTTGGTGGAATGATGAGGGCAAAAGAGTGGAGCAGAGGAGAGAGACAGTGAGTCTAGACAAGTAAAAGGGAAGACAAATGGGGAGGTAGCCGAAGGGGAAAGTGGGTCCAAGAGAATATTTTGTCACAGCAAAAATTATACTGAGCAAAATTAAATGGGCAAGGAAGATTTTATTCAAGGCTATTGCAATAGGGAAGAGAGGCCAGATCTCAGTCTGAGCCCAACTCAGCTGAAGCAGAGGGTGGTAGGGTTCTAAGGGCTGTAGTGAGAGGGAGCTGTAGGCCGTCCATGTTCGCTAATTGGTTTTACCCCAAGGAAAAGTAAACTCATATCTCAGTGATAGGAGGGAGTTTTACTTCTTGGAGCAAGGTGCCCACTGAGGTTAGGCTCCTACCCTTTCATAGAAACTGGGTGATGAACGTGCTGTCCCCTTGGATTGTATTTCAAGAGAAGTTTCCCAGGACCTGGAGAAAGACAGTCCTGGGCTGAAAACCAAGAGGCTTTAACAAAAGATGTACGTGCTTTTTAAAGGGGGCAGAGAGAATTTACAAGTGTTCTGAAGAAAATGCTTTAAGAAAAGGGAAGTCAGGGGCCTAGTGTCAAGGAGAATCCTATCTCAAGTTTAGTCAGCTTGAGGGGATTAAGGCCATCTTGGCCAGTTTCTAAAACAGATACATCATCTTCCTATTAAATTTCTGACATCTTCAGGATAATCAAGACTCTTTCCTAGTCTGCTGCAGTCTCATTTGTATCCACCCTGCCTCTTCCTGAGGCCTACTGATACCCCCAGCACTCTTGGCTGTGTCTGGACCACTCTAGAAAGTGTTGCGCAGCCTTACCTCTTCCTACGTGTTCCTCCTCTCTGCACAGGGCCCTCCCTGTGCAGGGCACAGCTCTTTTCTCATCTTTTCTGTGGGACTCTCCCTGACACTCACGCCCAGGAGGATCCATGGTTTTCTCATCTGTGGACTCCTAGAGTCTATGCTGCTTTTATGGCACTGCCTCAGTTTTGGAGACTCAGTTGATTTTGAGTTCCTCAAGGGCATGAGCATATTTTATTCATCTTCCTGGTTCTGGCTAAAGAATTGGTTCTTGGTAATCATGTGAGTAAGATATGTATATAAGGTTGTTAGAGGCTTGTTCTTTCCTGCTAAAACAGAGATCTCATCAACTAGGAAAAAGGCATAGAGCATTTTATTTCTAATACTTGGCATGCTATGCAGCTAGTGTTTATTTTGAGTACAGGTCTTCCAGCAGTTTCCACTGCCTAAGAAATATGTGTGATACAAAGGAAGTAATTGCCTATGTTTCTGCTTAATGGCAAGAATTTGATTCTGAGTCTGTAAGCCCTACTAGGAGTGTATTTAATAATTTGGCTACTATGAAATGTGCTGGTTGAGATCTCATGACTTTGAGGCTTCACCCACCATATGGATGCTGAGTAAAGGAGTTCACAAATGATTCCTATTTTAGATTGTATGATGATACACAGAGAGCCGTGCCAGAGCCAGTTTCTATTCCCCAGCTGTGTAAGTTGAGTGTGTGTAACTCCATGAATACAGACTGACACGTTGGTTTAATATCACCTCGAGAGAGGGCTTCGGCTACAGAGTTGTTGGACTGATGAAGTTATACAGCTTTGTAGGCCATAATAGGTTTGGCAGGAGGTTTCATGGGGTATGGGGCTTTAGGGTTCAACTTTGGAGCCTCTGAGAAGGGCTGATGCTTTCACCTGTAACTGTGCTGGGGGAGCTCCCTATAATTAGAGCTTCAGACCTTTGAATGGGGCTAGAGAGGGAACACAAGGCTTTAGGGTTAGCAGGAAGCAATGAACATGAAGGGAAAAAAAAACCAATAAGCGGTCACGGAGCTGGCAAGAGTGAAGGCAATAATGAGACAGAATTAGTTCTTACTGACCACTTGAAATTGCCTGGAACATTATAAAATCAATCAGCCTGTGAAAAGCAGACTCACAGTGACCACTGGCTGGTGTGATATTTCCAATTTGTCTGGATACAAATTTAGAGAAGCCAGTGGAGATTTAGCCTAATAAACAGCTTTTGGCTGGTACAAAGCTTTTGAAAAGAGGGCTCAAAATTAGCTTCAACCAGGGTTCTCTTTCTCCAGCAATCTTGAAATCAGTAGAACTGAAATTGGTCGATTACCCATTTTTCCAATCAGACATCTGTTGCTGTTTTGCTGTCCTTACAATGAATTATAAAAAGTCGTAGTGTCTTTTCCTATTGAATATTCCTTTGTGGATTGTTTCTCTGCTTTTTATCCTCTCTAGTGGCATTTAACACTGTTGGAGTGGCCCTGAAATTTTTGATTAACTACAGGAAACTATTACCCTACTAAAGTTACTCTTCTAACAGTTGCAATGGTTGCAGAGCATATAGGAACTCCTCAAGGAGTTTCAGTCTTTAGAAAGAGGCAGATGATCAGCCCTCAGCTGCAATAGGTTCAGAGAGGTGTTTGATTGTATTTGGTGGCTAAGACTTGGCAGAGCAGGATTGTGTAGGGTTACTAACTTTATCCCCGGAACGTCGCTTAGACGGAGCTTTGTTCAGTGGTTTAAAAAAAGGACTCCCAAGGAGGTGGATGTGTTGAGAAAGGGAATTTCAGACACGGGGGACAGCAAGTACAGAGTCGCAGGAGTATGAACAGATCTCCAGGTTTACTTGATGGCCGGGTGGTGGAGGGCTGCGGGTGGAAGTGCCAGTGGAGGAGGCTCAGGTCGGGAAGGGCGCCCTCTGCAGGCTACGTGGAGCAGCGCAAGTTCGTGCACACAGCAGGTGCTCACAAGTGTTTACCACGTGGCTGAAGGAACGAAAGGAAGGACTTGAAACCAGGGAGGCCCCTGATTAGATTCGTTTTAAATTTCTCCTGCCTGACACTGTGAGGAATGGTCTGGAAGGGGTGAGTCCGGAACAGAATCCTCACGGGGTGGGGGGATAGTGTCCCCCAAGGGACACTGGATAACGTATGGAAGTGTTGTAGGTTGTTATAACTTGGGGCTTGTTACTGGCATCTAGGTACACATCTTAGAATGAAGAGGACAGCTCCTACCCGACCCCCCGCCCCCAAATTATCCAACCCCAAGTGCAGATAGTGGTGAGGCTGAGAAGGCCAGGTCTAGAATGAGAACGTCCTTAGCACACAGGTTGTAAATTTACTAAACTACTACTGAAATGTTTAGAGAAGATGTTTCTTAAATTTGCTTAGAGCTGGTCTGATATTCCTCAAGAGCCCCACTTATCAGGTTGAAGAAAAAAAATGAATGCTATGAAGTCTAATGTGGTTTAGAACTTGGTAGGATCCAGTAATTGTAAAGTCCCTTTACAGTGTGATCAGTCTTTGGGAGATAATTGCACAGTCTCCCCTATTGCCACACCCCCGCCTTCATTTTTCCTGACCTTCTGCAATTTAGTATCAGAATTCATGAGGGGGGCTCATGAGTTCCCATGGTGCCTAGAAAATTCTTTGCGGAGCGCAGGGACCACTGCTGGGTAGAACTGCCATCCTATGATTTTCAGCCTAGACTGGCCCAGCAATATATTTTTTTGTTTACATATTTGGGTTCCATGTAACATTTTGAGAAAGGGCTGTTCTGCTTAAAAAAATAAAAACCCGCTGATCCAAAACACCTTTGAGGCCATCTGCACTGGAATGTGAATTAAAGGCTTAGATTGGTGTCCTGTGACACATCAAGGCATTTTTATGGGTATCATGACATTTGTTTCTAGGTTTTCTTCCTGAGAATTGGGCTACCCAAACCTTTTAGTCATGTCCAATTTTGTCATCATCATGTAGATGTGGATAAAATCTTATCATGGTCAATATGTTCTTTACAAATGTAGCAATTTCTCATTGAAAACTGGCCTCCTAAGGGAACATAATAGATTTCATGGTCCCCCAAATGAAGAGGGAAGGTGCTAACTAGCCGTATGGCTCCAAGTACATCATTATAGTAACTGCTTCCCTTTAAGGAATGAAGAGCTGGTATTACAGCCTTAAAATTCCCTTTTAATACCAATAAGAAAACATTTTCACACTTGTTCTGTGAATAAGGTTTCTTCAGTAACTCCTGGCTGAGTCTCTTCTGTTTCACCTGTGAGATTAGAGGACAGTTAGATGAGAGAAGGCTTTTGGAACAGGGCTGCAAAGGATTTATGATGAGGCATTAATAAGTGTCAATTACAGTGAATATAATAGCAGTCCATATTTGTTGCTTGCTTACTATGATCTCATCATTGCTCTGAGCACGTCTCATTTGTTAACTTGAATCCTCATCGCAGCCCTACAAGTAGGTGATGAGACGGGGAACCGAGACATGAGGAGGTCAAGGTCACACTTGACCGGACTCTGATTCAAACCCCTGTGGCCTCGTTCCAAGGTCCAAGTGCTGGGTTTTCTGTGTGTACTGATTGTTCTCTCTGCTTTAATGCTTTCTGAGTCAGGATCATCCATCTGCCTGCACTAGGAAAGCAACATCATGTCATCAGTGTCCTTAAGTAAAGATTAGGAACACTTACATCTCCCTGCCTTGCACTTTACATATCTATTGGGGGGGGGGTGGTGAAAATTATTCTTCTAGATACCGAGTTGTAAGCGCCAGAACTCTTCCCATTTTATGACTGTCCCATTGTCATGGGTCATCTACCCTGGATTTGTGTGGCTCAGGAAGGGGGGTCTAGCAGGGCATTGATGATTCATTCATCCATGCATTTAGCAAATACTTCAAGTCCATGATGGACACAGCACGTGCCAGCATTGTGGGGGTTAGGGATATGCCTGCTTCTTTCGGAAGGATTTGATGTCAATATATTTGGTAAAGAAAAAAGATGCACATTTATTAAGCACCAACTGTGTACCAAGTACTGTGCTAGGCATTTTACATTTGTTCTTATTTGATTCCTCTAACAACCTTGAGAGGTAGGTACTATCTCCATCTGATGGATGGAAAACAATCTCAGAGACTGAGGCAATTGTTTAAGGTCACACAGCCAAAATAAGGGCAAAGCCAGGAATCAAACCCTGGAGCAGATTAAAAAAGGAAAAGCTTTAATGAGATCTGTTATGTACAGATCTCGCCACGTCCAAAGAAAAGAAGAACCAGTTAGTTTTGGAGAACAGTGTATTTTCAAACCAGTTTCCATGGAATTCGTTCCAGAAGATGTTTCTTCCAGGGGGTGGTGGAGGGGAACCAAATTGTTGGGTAGTCCAGTGTGAGAAGTGCCATTTTCTTCTCAGTGGTCCGCGGTGCTCATTAGCACAGCGAGGCCCCCAGGAGTACTGCAGAAGGAAGTTTTTTGCCTTTGTTTAATCCATGCAGTGTTGCCAAACTTCAAGGTGATCAGCAGAAGACCAGCTTGGGAAATTGTGATTTGAAGGAAGGAACCTTTAGGGGGAGAAGGAAGAATATGGATAAACTACCACTGGATAGTTAAAGCCTCCTTGGGTCACATTAGAGGCTGAGGGAGAGGGGATCCAAACCGCGCAGCACAAACTCTTCTCTGCCAGGAGTAATTTTATCTGTAAGGTCACATTTGCTGCCTGTTTTATATATATATATAAATTTTCAATTAATTTATTTATTGGTTGAGGTACAATTCTCAAAGCATAAAACTCATCTTTTAACGTAGACACTTTGGTGGTGTCGGGATATTCATAAGGTTGATATAAGGATATTCATAAGTACAACCATCACTCTGATTGCAGAACCTTTTCATCACCTCCAAAAGCAACAGTGTACCCATTATCGTCACTCTCCATCCCCCTCCACTTCACTGCCTGGCAACCACCAATCTACTTCCTGACTCTGGGCTTGCCTATTCTGGACACACATAAATGGAATCACGTGTGGTCTTCTGATGCCTGGCTTCTTTTGATTAGCCAAATGTTTCAAGGTTTAACTGTGTTAAAAATATGTATCAGTACTTCATTCCCTTTTACGGCTGAGTAATGTTGCATTGTTGGGTACACCATCCTGCATTTGCCATTTGGGAAAGAAAGATGGTAGCCGGAGAGGACCCTGTCTTCTCTGCGACTGGGGAAGGGTGTGAGGTGGACAGCTATCGTGTCTGCCCCTCTGTTCCTTGCTCAGAGGCCATATAAAACCTGATCCTCAGGCCAGGGCAGGGGAACCAGGCCTGGTCCATCGGAAGCTTGGATCCAGTTCAGGTATGTGACCCAAGCCACATCTGGATTGGTTGGAACAGAGGCCTGTCCCTTGGCTGGGGTCGCTGCGGGACAGTGTGCTAACCTTTGTCAGCACTTGCAGAGAATCTGCCTGAGTGTGAGTGTGACATAGAGGAAAGCAGGGGTCTTGTAACCCTACCTGAAACAAGTGGGTTGTGTGAAAACCTGAGGTGGTGTTTGACTGGTAATGTTAACCATCAGAATGTTTGAGGTGGGTAGGGCTGACTGCTCTCTAACCTTGCTTCCTGATGATAAGGAAAACCGCTCTCACACAAATTCTTTCACGTATACAGACAGCTAATAAGTACATTTAAGTGTGACCAGGAGCCACGTAGTTTGATTTATTCTATTAGCTTTATGAATTTAAAACTCCTTATTGTTTTAGGTCCGCAGTAAAGAGTCTGACTTCCTTTTTTGATGTTTGCTGCCAACTTTTAAGCCTCTTTCCTTCCTTTTCCCCTCCTGTCCCACGTGTGGGTAAGCAGGTCAGAAAGCCTGGGTGCTCCTTCCTTTGGTGAGGGGGCAGGATTCAAGCCACACACCCTTTTTGTTGTGCAAACTCTCTCCCCATCCCCACTTCCTAATCACAGTTAAGAACGCGGGCCAGTCTCCTCTTCAGTCTCCGAACCCAGAATTCCACTCTGAATTTCTAGAGTGCTAGAAATTCAGCTGGTATCAATTGGGTTCCTGTCAGTTACTCCTAAACCACTTCTGAACAAAATAGAGTGCTAGAACTTCAGAGTGGAGGGTGGACAGGCCTATATCTGTCCCTCCTACTCTGTTTCTCAGTTTTCTCCAACAATTTCTGAAAAGCACAGGAGTCCCTCCTGTGTCTGCAGAGTGGCCACATCAAGGTCTTTGCGTGGAAGGTTCGCTGGAGGCAGAGATGATGGTATCCCAGAGGCAAGATTCTTTTCCATTAAGATCAGCATAAGTAACTACAAATCTTCCGAACCCATGGCTCGGCACATGTCTGGTTAGGGGTGAAGCCCTGGGAGGGGATCGCCAGGGGTAAAAGCCAGAGGTCTTGCAGAAATGATAAGCAAACATTATTCTTGCAAGGGGAAGAATGTCTCAAAGATCTGCCAGTCCACATATCTTGAATATCTTTAACTTGACCGTTAAGAACTTAATCCTAACATTCATCATGTTCATTAATTAGCCGCTATCTTCTTAGTCTCACTGTTAATTGGCAAAGCCTCGGTGTTGATAGAGATTTGGATAATAGAACTGTGTGTAGTTGTCTCTTGTAGGTTCCCTTTTTTTGTATAATGTTTCTGTTAGGGCTACAGATTGTCCCTAGAGTTGAAGCTTAACCAACATAGACATGATTTCATATGTCTGTGCTGAAGCATTTGAAAATTACAGATCTTCTAATACCTGACCTTTGTAGAGATCCTGGGTCCAGTTAAGCCTGATGCTAGATATTTCTGTGAACTTGACAATTACATGAGCCAATCAATTCCTTCTATGTTTCAGCTTAAGCTGGTATGAATTGGGTTCCTGTCAGTTACTCCTAAACCACTTCTGAACAAAATAGAGTGCTAGAAATTCAGAGTGGAGGGTGGACAGGCCTATATTTGTCCCTCCTACCCTGTTTCTCAATTTTCTCCAACTAAACAATTTCTGAAATATGTGTAGCTGAATTTTTAAGGAAAATAGTAAAACCTTCAGTGTTCTTACCCAGACCCAGTTCTTAGTGGCAGAAAATGCAAATCTCCTCGGCTGCAATGTTAAGTATTGTTCTAAGTTTCAAAGCTGTCTTACTGAAATCATGTTCCAGCTTTATTCCCCTCCAGCCAAGCTTCATGGGTGGACTCTTTGTTCAACAGTTTTCCTTAGAAGGTTGCAGCACTGGGAGGAAAATGGGAAGCTCTCCTCAGCCTCAGAGCACATGTTAACAGCACAGGAGGTACTGGTGTCCTCAGAACTAAAGATCATTACAAAAGAAGGGTACTTGTGTGCTTTTCATGCAAATCAGCATTTCCAGAGGACGCCAACATTTAAAAATCCAACTGAGGTTAAAAAAATGACAGAGTGCTCTCCAGGTAAACCCCTGCCTCTGCTCCAGGGTGAAAACAGGGTGTCTTCCATGGGGGTCTCTGCCTTTTTGGCTCTTGGAGTCATTCAGTGTTGATAACAGGAAGAAGAGCCCCAGTGGTTCAGGCAGCACTTCTGATGCCTAAATACAAGGCGCTGTGTTCTGCGCTGATGCGGTGATGGAGCGAGAGACAGACATGCCCTCATGGACCTTGCCCTCCAGCGCGAAGTGGGTGATGAGCAAGGGAAGAGACACGTGGATCTCTGGTTTTTAAAATTGGGTGCAGTAGTAGTGCTACAGAGAAAACGAAGCGTGCTGGACCTGTTGGGAGTGACAGGGCTGATGGATGTCGGGGAGCGAGGAGGGAGGGCTCAGCTGCCTCTAGAGGTGAGCCAGGGGAGCCTTCACTTGAGAAGGGCTAATGATCCATTTGTCTGCGCACCTGAGTTGTTTCTAGTGACAAGTAGCCTAAGTGACTGAGGTCTTACCGTGGGCTTATTAGACAGGAGAATTTGTAGGCAGACTTAGTCATTTACCTCGGCGGAAGTAGTCATTCAAACCTTGTATTGTGTACTAAGCACTGGCAATATGACATAGAGGCTGGGTTTGGGTTTGAAGGTCATTTAGGGCCTGGCTACTGGGAGTGTGGTCCACTGACGGGCAGCTTCGGCATCCCAGGGAGCCTGTTAGAAATGCAGACTCTCAGGCCCCACCGCAGACCTGCTGAATCAGTCTGCTTTTTAAGCAAGATCCCTAAGACTCAGGGTTTGGAGGATCCTTAACGTTGGAGAAGCACTGGCTTAGGCAGCATAGTTAGGAATGAACAGAGCTGGAACCTGCCCGCAACTAGATCTTGAGTTTGTCGATGGAGACGACAGACATGCGAATACATGACTTCCTAGTGTGAAAGCTACAAGCAAGTAACAAGGGGCTGGGAGTGCAGAAGAGGGTGTGAGTTCCGCTCACCTGGCCCGGGTGGGGTGGGGTGGGGAGGGGCGGAAGGTCAGGGGAGGCTCCCCAGAGTGATGACACCACAGCTTGACGGGGAAGAACTGGTCAGATGCATACACGACTTGTAAATGGGGGAAGGCCACACAGACGGGCCGTTGGAGGCACTGCTGGGTTTGTGGGAAGACGGAGTGGGGGAGGGTGAAGCAGAGCTCAGGAGGCCAGTGTTCCAGATGAGGCGAGAAGGACCTGAGTCCTGGTGGTCGGGTTCACCCCGGCTTGGGAGGCCTTGGGAGGAAGCACCGCCTGAAAGTCTAGGAGAAGACAGCACAGAGCAGGCAGGCCTGGAAGGCTTGGAAAGAGCACGGTGTGCCCTCTCGCTGCTTGAGCTGACTGGACTCAGTCTTACCAGAAAAGCTGGGAGGTTCCCCGGTTCCGGATTTCCCCCCAGCTGGCCGGCTCCCTCCCTCTGCACAGATCTGCTGCCTTTGCATGTGGAGGTCAGGGGTGCGATGACCCAGCTCAGAGCTAGTTGGCCTGATATGGGGGTTGGTGGAGACAGTAGGGGAGGGCAGCCTGCTTCAGTGACTTGGCAGATCATCACTCCTCCTTTCCTCTCTGGGTTTCTTGCTCATAAACACACGTAGACTTCCTCAAAGTGTTGGAGAACTTTCGAGGGAAGGAGAAAAAACAGTGCCATTGACTGTGTGCAATTTAGTGATTCTGTATTTAGCAGACAGGGAGAACAGATCTGAGATGGAATGCCTGTTGCCAGGGACCAAGTCTAAATGTCTCCATGACTTCATTTTAGAACAGTGGTTTCCCAAACTCTTTTTTAAACAGAAAAACTTAAAAAAGACCTGTTTCACATACTGAGCTGCTGTGTTAAGCGGTGCTCCTGCTGCTTTTGGGGGTTGGCGAGGGTGGTGATCATGAGACTCCCCCGCAGTGGGCCTCCTACTTACCCAGAAGGACTGTAGAACCACAGGGTTCTTGAGACACCAGTTGGAAATCAGTGTTTTGGTATAAAAAGAAGATAGGCCAACTCAACTCCTATATAGAGTTGCATGTATGCATATAAGCATATATACATATTGCTACAAAGCCATCAATGTTATCCTCACACTAAGAGTAAAACTAAAAAAACACCCCAAACAGACAAAACAAGACAAAACAATTGACCGCTATATAAATGCTTAACAACGTGGATTTTAAAAAAGACACAAGCTGTAAATTGAGTGTTAAGTCATGAGGAAGCATGGTGAAAGTTCTTGAGAAGCCGGTGGGATGTCTCCCAGCCCATTTCATTCACCCCTCACTGCGGGGAGGCGAGAGACCCCGGTTTAGTCTCTGCCCACCTTCCCCCCCCCCCCCCCGCCCCCCCCCCCCCCCCCCCCCCCCAGCCC